>NC_083765.1:7858831-8008831 GCF_963514075.1 Conger conger
AGGGCCCGACTGTTCGGGGCGAGGGGAAAGGGGACTCTTGCATACTGTGTAGAGGCAAATTAGTGCTCTGAGCAGGTCCTGTGTTAGTGCTCTGTGATGTGATAGGGCAGGTTCCATCTTAGCGCTCTGTGATGAATCACTAAGGGTCCCTCATCTCTAAGGGTTCCTCATCTCTAAGGGTTCCTCATCTCTCAGGGGGCCTCATCTCTCAGGGTTCCTCATCTCTCAGGGTTCCTCATCTCTCAGGATTCCTCATCTCTCAGGGTTCCTCATCTCTAAGGGTTCCTCATCTCTCAGGGTCCCTCATCTCTAAGGGTTCCTCATCTCTCAGGGTCCCTCATCTCTAAGGGTTCCTCATCTCTCAGTGTTACGCATGAGTCTCCTGAAGCGTACTCATTTCAGAGCATACAGCAACACATGAACTTCCCCGTTCCGTTCAGCTCCGGTCACGTGGAGCGTGGAGCCCCTGTGGAGCCCCGCGGGCAGGCAGCTGGTCTCCTGCCAGTGCAAGGTGAGAGCACACCACGGTGTGGGCCCAATCCATCACGCTTTGTTTCAGATGCCTTCTCCGGGGCTTCTGCCACGCTGGGTCAGAGCCCCGATCGGATCGGATAAACGCACCGGAGAGCGCAGCTCGTTTAGCGTACTCCTCGACCCAACCGACAGCCCGTTGCCATGACGAGCGTTCCCCACACAACCCCCCCCCGGACACACTGCCCCCCCCCCCCACGAAGATTAAACCCACATAGGGTGAACTGCTCCGTGTGGCCACGGATGCAAAAGTCAATACCAAAGCGGCTCTTTAACAGACAGGCTGGGGCCGGCTGTTTGCCATACAGCATAAATCATTGTCCTAATAACGACCTGACGTTTATGTTACTGCCAACCGGCACTCCCACAAACACAGAGGACTTCCGCCTGCCTCTTCATCTCACTAATCTAATTCTAATTTTCTCTCTCTCACTCTCATCCCTCCTTCTCTCCCTCTCTCTCTCATCCCTCTCTCTCTCATCTCTCTCATCTTTCTCATCTCTCATCTCTTTCTCATATATCTCTCTCTCTCTCCCTCTCTCCCCCTCTCCCTCCTGTCTTTCTGCCTCACTCAGTAGACATACTACTCTTTCTGCAGATACATATATCTGTCCTTGGTCTTGTCCCACACCCAAGCTTGCTGGTGTCTGTGTCAACTAGTCCCCCAGCCAATCAGTAGGAAGGCCCTAAAGCTGTTGCTACGATGTTCACCCTTCATTAAAGCCGTACATGTTTTACCTGCTGTTATCGTGACAGAAGCAGCAGTATTCAAGGTACTTTCATAGATTTTACTTCATTTTGAAAAACGAAAAGAGGGCACTGTAACTTCAGACCATGGATGCACGGAATACATAAACAATAGCTTTCATAAAAGTACTAAACTAAACATTTTTGAGTGTGGAAACGTTGGGGCAGCATGTGAGGAGGGGGACAGATGATACCAGGCAGGTGTAACAGGTGAAGAATTGCCTGTGTCCGAGGTGGGATTTGAACCCCGGCCTCTCACTTGTCCAAATTATTTGTTGGTAACCTGCTACCAGCCTTCGCTTTCACTGCACCATCCGTGCTTACTAGCGAACTAGCCAGGCAACCCACGCTACACAGGCAGCACGGATGGTGCAGTGGGTAGCACGGATGGTGAAGTGGGCAGCACGGTTGGTGTAGTGGGTAGCACGGATGGTGAAGTGGGCAGCACGGTTGGTGCAGTGGGTAGCACGGATGGTGCAGTGGGTAGCACTGCTACCTCACAGCAAGGAGGTCCTGGGTTCGAATCCCGGTCGGCCGGGGCCTCTCTGTGTGGAGTTGTGCATGTTCTCCCTGTGTCTGCGTGGGTTTCCTCCGGGTACTCCACCTTCCTCCCACAGTCCAAAGACATGCAGGTAATGTAAATGTAATGTAAATTAGGCTGATTGGAGAGTCTAAATTGCCCATAGGTTTGAGTGTGTGAGTGAATGGTGTGTGTGCCCTGCGATGGACTGGCGACCTGTCCAGGGTGTATTCCTGCCTTTCACCCAATGTATGCTGGGATAGGCTCCAGCGACTCTGTTCCGTATAAGTGGGTTAGGATAATGGACGGCTGGATGGATGATGCCAGGCACACAGCACTGGGCACTTTTCTTCAGTAAAAGCTCACCTCACTGCATGCCCATTCACAGGAATGTTCAACAGATTCATGTTTAGTAAATCTGTAGGCAACACGATTATCCTAAATGCGCTGAACAGCCTGTTCTCATCAGAGACATATGTTCTAACCTGACTACGGCGTAATGCTGGATCTTTTTACCTGAACATGGCATGCTCCAGTAGGCTATCTAAACAGCAAATAGGTAACTAACTTGATCGAAACATGGCAAACGGGGCGCTCGTGAGTACAACCGAAGCCAAAATAGTATATAAAAAAACCTTGCACAGTTGAGCAATCCTGAGCGAGCCAATTAGGCGGCCAGTTTTGTGAAACAGAAGCGGGCGATTTTGAGTGGGTTTGTTTTACAGGAATAATTCAGTGTTCTGGGCTCCGGCTACGTTCCACGCAAATGCCACCTCCTCTAGAGTGGCCCTGCCACGTCGTGCTGTGAAAATTAGTCACTTCATGGTGGAACAAACCTCCATGCGGCTCGGTGGCAGGGGGGGTCCCTTTGGCTGGCGCACGGGTCAGACTCCGAGGCTGAGCGGTGACCCCGCTCCACAGTCCCTCCGCCCCCGCGTTTCTGCAGCCAGCCCGTGTGGACGGGCAATTTGCCTCGGCGGAGTGGCCCGGCCATGAGTCCGCATTTCAGCCCGGGTTCAGCGGGACAGTGCCAACCACCTGTGCCACCCCGCCATGTGCCATCCC
This sequence comes from Conger conger, assembly GCF_963514075.1. Classification (NCBI taxonomy): domain Eukaryota; kingdom Metazoa; phylum Chordata; class Actinopteri; order Anguilliformes; family Congridae; genus Conger; species Conger conger. Next base: position 7,861,695 of record NC_083765.1, read on the forward strand.
ACCAGAACATATCAGCCAATCGGCTGCTCGAGTGTAGTCACAGGCTGGTACATCTGCCCACCCTGCCCCCAGACACGCACACATGCACGGGCACACACGCGCACACACACGCGCACACACGCACACACACGCACACACACGCGCACACACGCACACACACGCACACACACGCACACACACGCACACACACGCACACACACGCACACACACGCACACAGGCACAGGGCCCGCACACACTCACGCACACGCACAGGGCCCGCACACACACTCACACACTCACACTCACACACACAGGCACACTCACACAGGCACACTCACACACACAGGGCACACAGACGCATGTAAATTAGCACACATACACGCACATACACTCACACAGGCGCACACACACACTCACACACACTTACTCAGATTAAGACACAAATGCAGATAAAAACACACACACACACACACACACACAGACATGCACAGGGCACACAGACGCATGTAAATTAGCACACAGGCACGCACATACACTCACACAGGCACACACACACTCACACACACTTACTCAGATTTAGACACACAAATGCAGGGACAAATACATACACACACACAATCACATTCTCTCTCTCACACACACACACACACACACAAAGCACTGAGGCAAGTGAGTGAAATCCCAGTAGATTTCACCATCCTGCCCTCTTAACCGTGGAGAGTAACAGTATAACACATAGCTGGAGAAACTCACTTCCCACACACACGTGCTGGTGGCACTTTCTTCTACAGGGCCTTAAACAGCACAGTAATAGCTCATTTGGCGAGGGATGTGCTATTGATACACAGTAAACAAATGCATAAGTAGGTACAAGCTGCAGCACTAATTCAACAGCACTGTAGCCGCAACAATAAAATAAGAGGTTGGCCTAGTGCTCCATTCTGATTGGTTGAGAGGGTGAACACATCCACCCATCCATTATCTTAACCCGCTTATCCTGAACAGGGTCGCAGGGGGGCTGGAGCCTATCCCAGCATACATTGGGCGAAAGGCAGGAATACACCCTGGACAGGTCGCCAGTACATCACAGGGCACACACACCATTCACTCACACACTCATACCTACGGGCAATTTAGACTCTCCAATCGGCCTAACCTGCATGTCTTTGGACTGTGGGAGGAAACCGGATTACCTGGAGGAAACCCACGCGAACACAGGGAGAACATGCAGGGATTTGAACCCAGGACCTGGCAGTGCTACCAGTGCTGAGGACAGATGTACAGACATGCTGGTACAGACAGACAGCTCTACTGAGGAATCGTTTCTGCTGACAGGAGATCTCCACTCTCGCCTGGGACGGATCAGGAGAAGTGAAAGATCAGGAGAAGTGAAAGATCAGGAGAGGTGAAAGATCAGGAGAGGTGAAAGATCAGGAGAGGTGAAAGGTTAAAACACTGCAGAGAAGCTAACGATGTGCACATTAATTACATCACCCAATCACACACCGGAGAAACAGACCCACACAAACCAGACTGGCCCCAGTCACACACCGGAGAAACAGACCCACACAAACCAGACTGGCCCCAGTCACACACCGGAGAAACAGACCCACACAAACCAGACTGGCCCCAGTCACACACCGGAGAAACAGACCCACACAAACCGGGCTGGATCCAATCACACACCGGAGAAACAGACCCACACAAACCAGACACACGCTGGAGAAACAGACCCAGACAAACCGGGCCGGATCCAATCACACGCTGGTGAAACAGACCCACACAAACCAGACACACGCTGGAGAAACAGACCCACACAAACCTGGTTGGATCCGGTGGGGACAGTACAGCGACCAGTGCCCGAACACATCCTCTCATAAGCAATAATCCAGGATGGATTCCAAACAGCCATTTTGGAAATTTTGCGGCTTTTATTCCCCAGGAGCAATAAAAATAAAAAAAACTATTCACACAGCATTTCAATAACACTGTCACCTCCGTCAGATTTATAAGGCCCTTAATGCTGAGAATGAAAGCATGAAGCCGGGACTAATGGAGAATCAATTCACATCAAAGAGGACATTCCGTTCACCCCCTCATCCGCAAGGCGAAGACACAGTCTGAGCCTGACCTCAGTAATTATATTCCATCGTTATTACAAAATGTCTTTTTGACAGACAGACCCACAAAATGTGTTTGGTCGATGTAGATATTTTTGCAATTATATATTGGGGCACAAGACAGAGAAATGAAAAAATAAATAAATAAATACAATCAATCATCAAATAATCAATAAATCCTGTGATAGAATGGCATCTCTTGGAGGTACTGCACAGCGACAGGAAACCTTCATCGCACACGCACGAGGGAAGGACTGAAGAGCACAGTAATATACATGAACAGGGAGTAAACAGGACTGAATTGTGGATGGAACCTCTTTCTTTGCATCTACACGGCAGATTGAATGCTGGGCGATGCGGCAAAAAGACCCGGTGAAACAGTGACACGGTTCACTCAGTACAGCATGGGCAATTCCCTCAGCCTATTTCAGTCGAAAGCATACACACGATTAAAAGTGCAGTCAGTTACCAAGGTGATCCAACTGTTCTCTAATTTTCAGAGGAAAAAAAAGAAAAAAAAAAGTCAGGAAATGGAGAAAGGAATAAGTACAAACGAGGCACTTAAAAACTTCAGGAACTTATGACAAGAAAATATCCATAATAATAATAATAATAATAATAATAATAATAATAATAATAATTATATGCTGACCGCCGTTGCCTTCGCTGAATTAGCACAGACCCAAAGAGTGAGTTTCGGAGGCGGGGAGACTCGGTGTAATTAACGGCCCGCTCGGATGTTGTTTTCCAAAAGGCAAAGCTCAGTAACACAGACGGGATAATCCCAACTTCCCCCGGCGCCCGTCGTCCATCCCGCGGCCAAACAGGGCACTAATTCAGGGGTCAGAGAGCCCCCAAAGTCAGGATGGGGCTGGTGCTTCACAGGAAACAATGCCGCCCCCTACAGGCGGACCTCAGCAGGCCCGGGCCGAAGCGCCGGCCCGGCGAATAAACCCGCAATTAGCGGCCCGCCGGCACACCTCCGCGCTCCGCGGAGGCCAACGCCGCGCGGCTGTTAGCGGTAATTAAACTTTAAATATAGATCAGTTAAGAACCTGTGAGCAGCCATCTTTAGCGCTCGTGCGCCGGGCTGCGGATGAGCGGCCAGGCGTGATAATCCGTCTGCACGGCAGGGAGGGCAAAAGACGCCATTTCATTAATAGCTGGATCTTATCTGCCGACAACATGCTGGCTTCTTTCTGTGACGGTCGGTTGGAAAGGTAACGTAACGGATTAAATTACTGTGACAGGGACCGGAATCACAAACAGATTCGCGCGCCTGTTTTTTTTTTCTGTTCTCTACGAAGGCTAAGCATCTCGGCTGGGTTGCCATCTAAAATGTGAAATAGCATATTGATAAAAGCGGTCCCTTTTGCTTTTGAAACCACAACAGGGGAGCGGATGCACTACCTTGCACACAAATCATTACTGCTTTATTTATCAGATGCGCCTGCATGACATCATTGCACACAGTGCATACCGGTTTACTTCATCAACAGTTATGTCACCAATAGTAGTAGTTGTGCGGGGGAAAAAATGCACATATAATATATCGCAGGTGAGCATCGTCTGATGAAATAGATCCAGTAAAAACACAACAATAGCTATTCTTCAGTTTAACTTTCTCATTTATTTGATCAAACTGAATAAGAGAGTGGAAGGCCTACCAGCTTTCTGATAGTTCTTCAGTTTGCACATACACACAGTATGACTTAAACACAGTTATCAGTATACTGCCCCAGAAGGGAGGGGGGAACATAAAAAAAATACACGCAGGTGGCTGCTAACTTTTATCAGTATTTGGTCTTGACTGTTATCCCTTGTTGGCCTTCTATGAGAACCGGAGTGTGCTAGCTACCCCCTTCTGGGTGAAGCAGAGACACCTAGGTGAAAGGCTCTCTGCCTGCTGGGAGAGAGACAAAGAAAGACTCCCTTTTAACACTTAATAAAGAAGTGGTCTAATAGGAATAAGGATTATAATAAAAGGTTATCTTTGATCACGTGATTATCTCTATGTTAACACACATTGTAAATTAAGAATCAATTCGGACAATTATCCTCACAATCAATTAAGAAACTTATCCTTACATAGTTCATACATAATCTTACGACATGAATGCCAGATGCCATCTTGGAAGAGGAAAATGCTGAATTTAGTATTATTGGGAAGCAACTTTGTTAGCTGACATACACTCACTGAGCACTTGATTAGGGCAGCAGTGCAATGCATACAGTCATACAGATACGGGTCAGGAGCTTCAGATAATGTTCACATCAACCATCAGAATGAGGGAAAAATTTGATCCAAGTGACTTTGACCATGGATTGCTGGTGGCAGACAGGGTGGTTCAAGTATCTCAGAAATTGCTGATCTCCTGGGATTTTCACGCATAACAATCTCTAGAGTTTGCCAAGAATGGTGCAAAAAACTAAAAACATTGAGTGAGCAGCAGTTCTGCAGACAGAAACACATTATTAATGGGAGAGGCCCAAGGAGAAGGGCCAGACTGGTCAAAGCTGACAGGAAGGTGAGAGTAACGCAAATAACCACACATTACAACAGTGGTATGCAGAAGAGCATCTCTGAACACACAACGTGTCAAACCTCTAAGCAGATAGGCTACAGCAGTAGAAGACTTAAGTCTAAAAAATAATTCTAATAAATAAAGGGCTCACTGAGGGTAGATATGGCTAATAAACTCATGCAAATTGTTCAGAGTTCACATCACTTGACACATGTTTTATTATATACAGTAACTTCATACTGTAAGGAAGTGGTAACACATGGCACATCATTTCAAGCTAAATTCATGATAATCATAAAAATAAAGACTCGAGCCACTCAACAAAAGCAAAAGACCGGCAATTCAACACCTGCCAACAACTTTATAAGCCGATGGGATAACAGGTGGCTTAAGCAGTTCTGTCCTTCTTCTAACACAGGCATTGTTACATCCGCATTATATCAAATATAAAAATTTGATGGTTCTAATAACAGGAGCACAGTATTACATTTCAGACCAACATGTTTTCATTCATGACTACTAATATACAGAGTCAAAGTAATCTTAGAAATTGTGAACATTTAATTTCATAATAGTAAATCTCTTATTTGGCTTTCATTAAAAAAAAACATAATGAAAACAACTCTATGCATCTGTTTTCCACTTTTGAAATAATATCAGAATAAGAAGATGTATTCAAAATGTACATTTCTGGTACAACGGATGAAGAACTAATCATACAAATGAGCGAGAGGAACAAAGTCATCGTAAAGGTTTATTAATAACGTATTACCGTTGAAATAAGTTAATAATAAGGACGTAACGAGCTCTTAATATCTAGTTGGAAAATAAATCTGCAACCGACAGTAAGCGGCCACCATTTTAAAGAACAATTAAAATAATAGACCCGGTACACACACACACAGCGGTATAACAGCCTTCTGCAGTGGTGTGGCCAAAATTGATTTGGCCATTAAAGAAAGGCTGTATTATATAACACCTGCTGTGAGCAGAGCACCATAAAATCTTGTGTACATTTATTTCCTTTAGAGAGAGCAAGAGAAGTCCATGAGCGAACATTACTGTAAAAGTAAGTCAGAGGCAGCGAGGATAACGCAGTAGGATTGAACATCCTTTTTAGATTCCATACATGCCACCGGTCCCTTCTCAATATGCTATGCTTTTGGGAAGGCTTAAGGTCAGACAGCAACTAGCGTGCCAAAAACAAAGGCTAAGCAGGACCGAATGACAGCATTTTATTCTAAACCGAGCCACAAAAGAGGCAAATGAATTCATTCATCAATTTTAAACAAAGGTTATTGTCTCCGTGTCACTGGGAAAATGAGTAATTGCTCTAAAATCGAGAGCACCGAGTCATATTTGACATTCCAATGGCCTAATCTGCGCGCTGAATCATCGGTCGTCTTGGCGACATTTGGCAAGGCCGCAGGACGGTGGACAGCACACACAAGAAGAGGCCTATTTTTAGGCAGGGGGGAGAGGTGAAGCAGCCCGCCAGGCGCTCGGGTTGTCTCAGGACAGCTCATCGCTGAAGCCCTCCCCCAGACTCCTCCGGAGAGAAACGGCTGTCAGCCGAGGGGTCTGTGGCCCCCGAGGTCCGGGCCGGATTGGGCCGGAATCAGAAGCCGTGGGGGTCGGGGGGGGGTCACGCGTGGGAGAGGAAGATGAGTGAGGAAGATCCCGTGAACGGTCCTGACCCTGTTTCCGTGCGGCTGGGCAGGTGATTGATTGGGGAACCATCGTACCCCCCCCCCCCGGTGAAAGGCCCTGACCATGCAGCGCTCTGGAGGGGAGGCACGCTGCCCCCACCCTCCCCACCTCACAGAGAGACCGAGCGGCCCAACACCCCAGCGTCGCCGTGATGGATGGGGCGGTCCAGCGGGAGCGTGGCCTGGGTGTCGCTACACAGGGTAGCGTACAGGACGGAGACGCTAAAGCCATTACCCCCCTCCCCCGCCCGCACACAGGGCATTCATCACCAATGAAAAATCTGACCCCCAACCCGTCACCACTCAGGGAACAAGGGAGCGACACACTGCATATCAATCACACACAAAGAGACTGCGGAGATAAACTCAGCTCTGATAAGAGCACAGAAAGAACATTACTACGTGATAAATATAACCCCGTACAGTCAGCTCAGAGTGGCAATAATGACAGTATGATAACAAAAAGGTAGAAAATCAAAGGTGGAGGCATAGTTGTTGAAGTTATAGCCCTTGGAACAGACAAACACACGCACGCACACACACAGCACTGAATGCACTGTAGAAGTTGTGTCCTATTCCTACACACCGGTCTCTCAGACTTCAGTTTTTATTTTACAAACAACACAAATTAAATGGGCAGTTATGCAAGCAGACACAAGAAAAAATCCAAATTGGGAATCAGAGGTAAAATGGAAATTTAAAAACCGAAACCAATTTTTCTGAAAATTGAATTGATTGGGGTTACACGGGCCACTTAACCAGCCAATGGGCTTACAGCAGAACCTGGCTGTAGAGAACAGCCTGGAATAGCACAGCAGAGATCCCTGGTCGTAAAACAAAATGGCTGAAGACCATGATGCCATTTTAAAAAGGTGGATAGAAAACAGCCTTTAAAGCCCTTTACACTCCTGATCTTCAGTCAATCTTACTGATGTCAGGCCTATTGTTTTTTTCTCTTTAACACTGCATTTACTGGGTATCTACTACGCCAAGATGAACAACTTTGCTGTACTGAAATTCAAATCCCTTCCTGGTAAAAAAAGGGATTTTTCCCTTTCTGCACCGAGGAAACATCCAGCCTTGTGTGGAAATTACTCTGTATGGCATTTAAAAGTTTTGTTGGTTGTTAGGGTGACCATATATAGGATTTCATTATGTAGGCAGGCATTATATTACTAGGCTGTTTGTTGGTTTGTGGAACCAACAAAACCTAACTGACATTTTAAGAATTTTGAAATCCCACCTGGATGGATATTTTAGGCCCCAAACAGAAGAAAAATTAAAAAGAGGACACCTGGTGAGCTTAACGTTAGTTGTTGTTTGCATGGTGGTGGGCGTTGTCACTTCATTTAAAAGTTTTTGCTGGTGCTGATGATTGCTATTGTCTGCAGATTGCTTGCGATCTCGGTCAATGTCTGTGTTTCTGCAACTAGTGCTCGTGGGGTAACTGTTTTAATCATTGTCCTGGGTTCGAATCCCCGTTGGCCAGGGCCTCTCTATGTGGAGTTTGCATGTTCTCCCCGTGTCTGCGTGGGTTTCCTCCGGGTACTCCGGTTTCCTCCCACAGTCCAAAGACATGCAGGTTAGGCTGATTGGAGAGCCTAAATAATGTGTGAGTGAATGGTGTGTGTGCCCTGCGATGGACTGGCGACCTGTCCAGGGTGTATTCCTGCCTTTCACCCAATGTATGCTGGGATAGGCTCCAGCCCCCCTGCGACCCTGTTCGGGATAAGTGGGTTAAGATAATGGATGAATGAGTGAATGACTGATGTTGGGCTTGTATGTTTTGTAGCCGGTGGTTGTGTGTGGCTTGCAGCTGTATCTGTTGAGGAGTCTATGGGGACGCTTTGGGAAAACGGTGTGAGGCATGTGACGGACCTCCTGGGTTGTTTCTCTAGCGGACGCCAGGTCCTGTCCAAAAGAGACCTGCCAGAGAGCCCCCCCCACCCCACCCTCCCACCTCCCCCAAAGCGGTGATGAAGCGCTCTCCCTGCGAGTCCCTGGCGCGTGGATTCCCAATCTGGACCCCGCTCCGAGCAGCCGGTCCAGCCCAATGCGAGTGCGGGAAGGGTTCAGATGCGCAGTTGATCAATCTGACACCCTCTCTGAATGGGGAGGGGGGGGTGGGTGTTTGAGGTTTGGCTGCCTCAAACCTGCACCACTTTCTCCTTCATCAACTACAGTCTGCCCCCCAGGGGAACGTGTGGGAGCACCGAGGCGGGACCGAACTCACAAAATGGCGGCCCATCTCTGATCCCGCCGCGCGGACAAAGAGAGGTGCTCTCCTGAGCCAGCACCCACACGCAGAGGCGGAAAGAGCCGGACCTTTCCGCAACGCTTATGGTGGGTGACCACATTTAAATAATAATTATATTAAAAAAAAAATATATATATGATCTACTCGGACCATTAAGATTATACTAAATGGAGGACCGTTAAACTCCAGCAGGGTCAAGCGCACCTTGCCCTTCATAGAGGGGGAAAGAAAAAACCTGTTGCGACTGAAGGCCTTAAATGATCGCTCTCTATGAAGCTGCCAGGCCGGGTCCTCGGGAGCGGGGGAAAAACTCAGAGCAGCGGAGGAGAAACGAGAGAAAAGAAGGGGGAGGGGAAGGAAGAAGAGCTAAACGAGTGCACCCAGGCAGGAGGGGCAAAATGAGACGTGCAGGATTACCGAGGGTCCCTCTGCCCAAAAGAGCCCCGGACAGGGGCACTTCCCTCCAAGGCAGCCCCACATAACTGCCACCTCTGTAGACCTGCTTAAGTGCCCCCTCGTAGAGGAAATGAAGAGGGCAGCAGTCTCCTCCTCTTAGCTTGTGCTAAAGCTGACATTTGACAGCTTTTGAGCTCATGAAACTGGCTATTAGGAGAAAAGATTTACCAAGAGTAAGTATCCCAAACTTCACCGCTGAACCACACAGCACAACTCTCTCTCCCCTCTCTCGTCTTGTTCTCCCTGTGTTCCTCTCTCCTCTCCCCTAGTCTCATTCTCAGCCCACCTCCGTCTCTATCACTCTCTCTTTCTCCTCTCTCACTCTGTCTCTCTCGCTGTCGCTCTATCTCCTCTCTCTCTCTCTCTGTCTCTCTCTCGCTGTCTCTATCTCCTCTCTCTCTATGTGTCTCTCTCTCTGTGTAAATGGTAAATGGTTGGCATTTATATAGCGCCTTTATCCAAAGCGCTGTACAATTGATGCTTCTCATTCACCCATTCATACACACACTCACACACCGACGGCGATTGGCTGCCATGCAAGGCGCCGACCAGCTCGTCAGGAGCATTTTGGGGGTTAGGTGTCTTGCTCAGGGACACTTCGACACAGCCCGGGCGGGGGATCGAACCGGCAATCCTCCGACTGCCAGACGACTGCTCTTACTGCCTGAGCCATGTCACTCTCTCTCACAGTCTCTCTCACTCTCTCTGTGTCTTTGTCTGTCTCTCTATCTGTCTCTCTATCTGTCTCTCTCTGTGTCTCTCTCTCTCCGTCTCTCTCTGTCTGTGTCTCTCTCTCTGTCTCTGTCTCTGTGTCTCTCTCCCTCTGTCTCTCTCTCTCTCTGTCTCTCCCTCTGTCTCTCTCTCTGTCTCTCCCTCTGTCTCTCCCTCTGTCTCTCTCTCTGTCTCTCTCTCTGTCTCTCTCTCTGTCTCTCTCTGTCTCTCTCTCTGTGTCTGTGTCTCTCTCTGTCTCTCTCTCTCTCTGTCTCTGTGTCTCTCTCCCTCTGTCTCTCTCTCTCTCTGTCTCTCTCTCTCTCTGTCTGTGTCTCTCTCCCTCTGTGTCTCTCTCTTTCTCACTCTGCTGGCACGGGGACATTATTCATTTTCTCTTATTAACATTTTTACCCAGAAAGTAAATGGCAGTCTGACAGCCTATGGGCAGTTTAGGGAATACAGAAAATGGAGTTTTTACCCAGCAGCCTCCCGCTGTGATTCCTGAACGGAAATGAGAGAACCGCCAAACGGGCCCAGATGAGCTCCGAGCTGACGTTCCGAACCCCGAAGACGACACAGATCTGCAATTCTGCCAGAGACGGGACAGGACCAAACGAGCAGGTTTCCCCTTCTATTCTCCACTATAAATCTCCATGTCTCCTCCAAAAGATCTGACTGACTCTCCTTAAATAAGGGCTCGCTTTACAATGAAAATACGGGCAGTGTTTAATCTGTTCATGGGTTCATCTGGATGCAATCGTAAGGGCATCTCCCTAGCTCAGCCGTTTCAAGTGATTACATCCAGGTACATGGGAACATTAACATAGCCTTGATGAAAAGCAGAGCATCTTACAGCCACCTCACTCGAAGACACTGATGGTGAACACAAAGGATGACTGACAAGTCTCTCTCCTGGAAACACAAAGACTGTCTAACAGAGGATGTAAACCACAGAGAAATCGGAGGCAAAAGGGGGCCTCCATTTTGAGATTTCATGAACTCAGCAGGAACCCATCCACACATAATTACCGTGCACAAGTTCTCCCTGCCATCTGCAGACAGGAGACAAATATACACTGCCTATTGTTACTCAGAGTGGCTGAATGAAGAAGTGGGAAACAATAATATGACAGCTTACAACTACAACTGCTGCTCCAGATATTCTGCCCGCTGCTTCCTCTCGCAGAGAAAACGCACAGCGGAGCTGAGCCCGGCTGGCAGCGGAATCAGACTGCGTCAGAAACGCTCCCCGCCATTACCCCAGTGAACACAGGTGCAAGCTGTCCCATGTAATTGGACGCCATGATTTGAGCAACTGCAGAACATCTGTAGCTTGTCAGTCCACATTGATTGTCACTTTATTAGCCAGACTTTTGAACTTGAGAAATACTGTCAATCATACCATATACAGTACTGTGCAAAAGTCTTAGGCACCCGTATAACATTCTGTACAGGTAAGATTCTTTCAAAAATAATTCAATGAAAGGTCCTAAATGAACATACTATACATTTTACATTACATTTGGTAATTCGGCAGAATAGTTAAAAACTGAATCAAATCAATATTTTTTGTGATCACCCTTCGGTGTTAAAACTGCATCACTTCTATGAGATAGCCAACGCTGTCCTGCGGTTCTATAAGACAATCAGCAGGGAGGTTGCTCCAAGCATGTTGGAGAACTTGCCACAGTTCTTCTGCAGACTCCTTGCTTCTGATCTCAGACAGCCTTGATCAAGTTTTTATGTAAAAAGTAGTCAATTGCTTCCAGCAATATGTTACTATTTCTTCATTAAATACAAAAATGTCAAATTTAATCTTTTGGAAAATGAATATTTGGAAATCTCGAATGTGTTCTTTTATACGACTGCCATCTGTCCTGGTCCCACGGTGGTGGAATGACCTCCCGGTCTCTGACTCATCTCTTCAGGCTACACCTTTCCCTCCCTAACTCACCACCATGATTAGCCTTATATATGCCATAGACTGTAATGGCACTTATATAGTTGTATAGATGTTGTTTTTTTGTATTAGTTATTGTATTGTTGTACTCTGGGTATTCTAGCTGCCAACTGTGGTATGCTAGTTTGGAAGTTGATTCTGTATTCTTCAAGGGTTCCGATTATATCTGTATGGTCACGCTAGGACTCGGAACTGTACTGTACTGTCCTCTCAGGTCCTCTTCGCACTTGTACTTGTGTTTGATCTGCACTTTGCTGTACGTCGCTCTGCATAAGAGCGTCTGCTAAATGCCATGTAATGTAATGAAATGTAATATACTAACACACACAAAAAAAATAAACATATCCAGTATATAATAAAGTATATATAGCACGTTGTACGAAAGTTCAATCCCCTGCCGTTTTCCCATCAGTATTCAACACAGTCATAGGTCTATAATTAGACTGCACAGCAACAACATACTGCATTTCAACAAAACCTTTACCCACTTTTACCACAGGTACCCACTTTTTCAACCAAAACATGCTCCATTCAAACAAACAGAGACACGGCACTGTTTTCTACCTGTGAGTGAGTGGAGCAGCAGTTACTTGGTTGGGTTCATTTTTGTTCAGGTTTTATCACCGATGCACAGCGCTCCCTTATCTTTCTCATAACATCACATCCAACTGGGAATCCAGGCGGGCCCAGTGCTCACACTTCATAATGAGGACAAAAGTACAGCCCAGCAATATATTTATAATCATTACGTTATGTCTGCCTGGCTGACATCGTACCCTGGGTACTCAGCCAGTCACGGAGGGCAAAGCGGAACGCCTTTCAAACTGCAGCCGATCAGATGATGCTTTCATACAGCCAGTCCTGAACGGATTGCATGGAGTGAACAATAGACTTGACCCTCTTTGGCCATTTTTGAGCCGGCCAGAGGAAATTGGGATCCGGAGGAGTCTGCTTCCTCCTAAGGCTTCTTCCTAAATGCCAGCTTCTGCCTGCCACTGTTGCCTACAGTTTGTTTTGTGGGGATGTACTGGATAGCTGTACAAATTTGACTGAATGATTGATCGATTCGTTGATTGAATGATCAAGTGACTGACTGAGTGATTTAATGACTGAATGACTGAGTAATTGATTGACTGATTGATGGATTAACTGAATCAGTCACCAGTGCAAACCAGGGCCGGGGAATTGGCGGGAGGGCTGGTGCGAAAGTTCTCTCCCACACAACCGCGAGGCCAGTTTTTTTTATTCGTATTTGTTTTATTTGTATTTTTTTTGCTTTTGAAAGGACGTGAAACGGGGGCCATTTGTCTTGCCGAGCGTGGAGAGCAGCAGCAGGAGTGAATTTAAGGAGCGGGGCATTCGGCAGGGACTCGACAGGGACTCTGCAGGGACTCGGCAGGGGTCGGACCTGAAGTGGAGTGCTCCATCACTCTGTGCATTTCCCGACACCCGCTGGGCGGAGGGGCGAGGGGGCAGCAGAGTGACACGTCCCCCCCCCTTCCAAAATCTCCCGGAGAGGAGCCCCTCTCCATCTGATCTCATAAAACCGGAATATCAGCCCGGCGAGACTCATAAGTCATGGGACACTGACGCAGTCCTTGAACAAATACGCAAACAAACAAAGCGGAGTCGTGACGCGTCCCGTTGAGCCTCTCCGTCAGTTGAAAAGTGAAGTTGTGCAAACTACTTAACCCTTTGAGCTGTGGGATCACAACGATGTCATTAGAATGCTCTTAACTGAACGCTCCGATAATGATGTAACAATCACTACAGGAAATGGAAAGCAATGGAGTTCTAGAACACCGACTTTCCGAGTTCCACATTCCAAAAAGCCCACAAACACAAAACCTCGAAATGTTTACCATTTAAAGAACTCTGCAAATGAATGATAAAAAAGCACTTCTTCCTACACTCTTTTCGTTAATTTTGTGGCTTTGTGTTTCCAAAACAGGACTTGAAGGAGAGACAGCGTTTGTGTCCTTCTCTTACTTCTCCCCCTCTTTCAGCATTTTAATTAGGCAGATTGTTAAAACCCATCTCAGAAGATGTGCATTTTAACAGAAACCAATTACCACACAAGCTGGGCTCAATCCATTAGTGTCACTTTTTAATCATAGGGTCACTTAGTGAAATAGTGAAATTCATTCAATAGCCAGGACTAAGGGAATGGATGGCCAGCCTCTCCTTTCAATTAAATGGATTTAGCGCACATGCAGAACCAGCTGCAAGCTTCGTGTAATAGAATAGAAAATATCAATGCTAAAAAAGATATATGAAACCTTGTATTTGAATATACCAATTAATTAAATGCATAAAAGTTCAACCTTGGAAACTACGGAATATTATCCTTTGAAAAGGTAGAGATTAACATGTTAAAAACATGAAAAAACAACTACTTTGTGATGTGTAAAAAAATTAAATTAAAAACGTGCAGTATTGTAAAACATCTTTAATGTAGAAAATGTAAATGTTTATTCTGATAAGGCTGAAAGACTGATTCTGCAGTGGAATCAGTCAAATGAGAATGTTGTTTCTGACCGTGTCTGAAGCTACAGGAAAATTAAAATACAGGAAACCAACATGTCATGGCAACTGACCAACCTAATTGGAGTCGACACATTATTGTCTTACCATCGGATTAGCCTAAATCCTCTATAAAATGAGAGAATGTGCCTGAAAATAAAATTGTTATTATTATTATTGTTATTTCATTATTATTGTATTTGTACTGGCAGGAGTGTTGCCCTCTAGTATCGTATCTGCAAATCTCCATGTCAGAGTGCGGCCAAATCTAACACGGGGCAAAATGTAACACAGACTTTTCCGGTGGTTGTAGTAGAGCTTGAGAAACGTATTTCAGCTTAAACATGCAGAATGACCGTCTCTTTGTGTTCAATGAATGACGGGAGATTCCAATAAATATTTCAGGAGATCTTGCCAAAAGTCTGTTTTGGAAACCGGCAAGTGAATTTTTTTTTAACCTGGAGTGTGTTTCGGCTGCTGCATTCTGTGTGTATGTAAAGCCCAGAATTCCCTAACAGACCCTGAAGAAGTAGGACCTAGATTCACTGGTTTCCCCAATATCTTGTTTATTAAGCATCAGCAGAGACTATAATACCATAAAATGACAAAATATAAAACAAACACATAACTACACAATGCAAAATAAATAAGAAAGGTCAGAGAGGTCTTTCATAGGCCTATGTTGGAAATAAAATAAAATAAAATAAAAATAAATGAACAGCTAGTTGTCAATATACAATACCAATGGATTGGATCCGTTCAACTCAGACCTGATCTCCGGAAATAGCCTATATCTTTCTCAATGTAATATCAATGAAAAACAGCCTAGCCTATCTTTACATATCATCTGAGAACCAGAGAACTATGTAGGCTACAGTCTTGTAGTCTTAATGTACATAGATCTTCACTGATGTAGGGAGGCTACATAGAACATGAATTCATCAATTCATCAATTCATACATTAAAGACTGTTTGTATCCTGTACCATCAAATTGTATGGAATTACATTGCTTTGTGTGAACTTTTAAAGCTATTAAGACTAGTAGGTGTACCCACTGCCATGGAGTTAAATCTAACATTTCACTCCCGGTATTTATGGTCAAATTGCTAGTGAATGGTATGTGGCAGAAAAGGCGTTATGATATGTAATCATAGGCATGGGTTGAATGTTGTTTGCATTAAAATGATTCAATCGAGCTCTGGAAATATTTTCAGAATTCAGCCAAATACGAAAAAACCGTTCCCCGCTCTCCCATATTACTCTTAGTTTACTCACACCTACACCCCTATGCCTACTACCTGCTTGTAAATAAACACTCGTTTTTATCAACACTGAACCCAGCACAAAAGCCACTGCTGCTCGGGTAAGGAAAATACCTTCAAAAACGTCCCCAAACAAATCTGAGGTAACGTTTCATTTTCCGGCCTGTCGCCTTTCTGATATACAGCAAATGAACGCAGCAGCAAACAAATCTATCATCCTGCAAGAGGGGAGCGGCACTGCATCATAGAGAGGAGGGGGCGGGCAGTGGCGTGTGTGTGTGTGTGTGTGGGGGGGGGCAGGCGAGAAGTGGTGTGTGTGTGTGTGTGTGTGTGTGGGGGGGGGGCAGGCGAGAAGTGGTGTGTGTGTGTGTGTGTGTGTGTGGGGGGGCAGGCGAGAAGTGGTGTGTGTGTGTGTGTGTGTGTGTGGGGGGGGGCAGGCGAGAAGTGGTGTGTGTGTGTGTGTGTGTGTGTGTGTGTGTGTGTGTGTGTGCGCTTGTGTGCCTGCGTGTGTGTGTTTGTGTGTGTGTGGAGGGGGGGTGGGGGGGTGATGTTCGCTGGGGGGGGGGCAGGCGAGAAGTGGTGTGTGTGTGCGTGTGTGCGTGCGTGTGTGTCTTTGTGTGTGTGTGGGGGGGGGTGATGTTCGCTGGGGAGGGGGGGGCAGGCGAGAAGTGGTGTGTGTGTGCGCGTGTGTGTGTGTGTGTGTGTGTGTGTGTGTGTGTGTGTGTGTGTGTTTGTGTGTGTGTGGAGGGGGGGTGGGGGGGGTGATGTTCGCTGGGGGGGGGGCAGGCGAGAAGTGGTGTGTGTGTGCGTGTGTGCGTGCGTGTGTGTCTTTGTGTGTGTGGGGGGGGGGGTGATGTTCGCTGGGGAGGGGGGGGGGGGGCAGGCGAGAAGTGGTGTGTGTGTGCGTGTGCTTGTGTGCGTGCGTGTGTGTGTTTGTGTGTGTGTGGAGGGGGGGTGGGGGGGGTGATGTTCGCTGGGGGGGGGGGCAGGCGAGAAGTGGTGTGTGTGTGCGTGCGTGTGTGCGTGCGTGTGTGTGTCTGTGTGTGTGTTTGTGTGTGTGTGGAGGGGGGGTGGGGGGGGTGATGTTCGCTGGGGGGGGGGCAGGCGAGAAGTGGTGTGTGTGTGCGTGTGTGCGTGCGTGTGTGTGTGTGGAGGGGGGGTGGGGGGTGTTACTGGGGGGGTTGTATGGGTACTTCACTCACGGAACTTTATTTTGATCCAACGTGCAGCTCCATGAATTCCATGTTTCATAATTGCACCACTACAGTCTTCACTTGACCGGAGGTGGCCAATTACAGACAGAGGATCCCCGCAGTTGTGCTGTGAGACGAAGGGGAGGCAGGGGGGGGAGAGAGTAATTTAAGTACACGATGGGGCGGAATCGGCAGAGAGCACAGCGGAGTAGAAAATTCGCCGATTGCGGCTTTGACAGTCGCTCTCCGCGGAGGGCGATCGGTGACCGGGGCGGGTGGGCGAGAGAGACGGAGAGAGCCGGCGTGGGCCGTGGGGTACGAGATGTTCAGCAATTAGCACGTAACCCCCCCCCTCCCGCCACCGCGCCCGTCTGAAGGGGCCTCGACGTCGGGGAAGTCTGGCCTCGCCGCGGATGACTCACGGCCCGGATCACCGCCCCGCGGCCATCTCATCGCCCGCTAATACAACACTCAACACACCCATCCGCAAAAACACCCCGCTCTCACCGCCTGGCAAATGTCAATTTCGTGCTACCTGAACTCGCAGTAAAGCGGAAATGGCTACTTGTCTAAAAGAAATGACAAGATAATGAGTCTCTCTTGACAAGCTCATTTCTGTGTCCAGAATCATGATAGCCTATATAAAAGTGAAGGGTTTTTTATTTTATTTTTAAATACATACATACATTGATGTTTTTACTTATTTTTAAATATACGGTGAATATTTATCCCGTGTTGCCACAATTGCTAAACTTCCTATATTGAGCTAAAGCAAAATATATAGATTTTTGTACAGATTTCGTCATTCAGGCTAACCGTTTCAGTGACCAGTTGGGATGTGGGCGTGGCTTAACCCATAAGAAGCACATAGCCAATGCCAGCTGACTCTCGGGTAGTAGGGGGCTGGCAACTGTAGCTCATGTTAGCGCAAACATAGAGTCGTGATGTGCGCTCTCGCCATGGTAACGCCCACAGGGTGCACAGTGATGTCACCCGGCCCGCCCCCCACCCTCCCTCCATCTGTCAAAATATATATACTATTGGCCGTTCCCATCAACTTCAAAAATAAATAAATAAATAAATAACATGGGCTTTCTGATACCAGCTCTGTGATTGAAGTGTAACAGGAAAAGTGTCATTTTCACAGTGTTTGTCCTCTAAATTGGACTCCTTTTCGCTTGGAGAGCACAGGCCTTCAGAAGCTTGATCCTCGGTGTGGATGTTGTTTTGCTGTACGCCAGCTACTGATTCTGCAGGCTGAAGGTTCCACCTTCTTTCATGCATGATCATGGTGATGAATGCAAGCTTACACAAGTGAGCAACACGCAGTGAGTCATGTGACCCTAGAACCTCAACAACGTCAACAACGTTGGCATGTCTGTTACCTTGCAGTCACGTTTGTGGACAATATTCCAACTGAAATAGCTTCTGTGTGAGCCAACGTGAGCCTAGTCAGTCACCAGTATCACTTGGCCGTGTATCTGCCACCCCACACATTAAATTAGGTTTGTGCAGCATTTTGGGGGGAATGTCCTGCTAGCTAACTACCTTGCTACGTCATCAAGGGATACAACTGTAAAGTACATAACTTCATGAAAACATCTAAAATATGTTATAAAAGAACGCATTGCTAGCTATCAACTCCAGCTCTCATTGGTAACACCCTTCCTTATGTGATTGACACTGCATATTATTTGCATGTTCAGATCAGTGGTTATTTTCCTGTTATTTCAAACACTCAGTGAAACACTCAAGTCTAATGAATCACAGACTTATTGCCCATGTTTACAGCATGGTTAGAATCAACAGTTGAACTCGCCTCCAATTGCATCAATGAATCAATTCAACACAACGGAATCAGGAATGGACTCTTCGGGTGGTGTCCCGCCATCCTTAACAGACAGGAGCTCATGTCGAATAGGTTTCCCTGTAAAGTCCTGTGAGCGTGAACATCAATTGGCAACACGCCTGGACTAAGTTGAAGATGAAATTCCTTCTTGGTGGCGTGAAGTGAAGAAATGAATTTTCCGCTCCACATTATGAAAGTGCCTCATTTCGTCGTTTTTTATTTCAGTTCCGCGCGGCCTGACTGCAGGCTTTTACAGAGACATTTCCCTCCAACACCTTCACCTGACTCCTTACTTTACAAGGGTTACGTACTCATCGGTTGCCATCATTTTTGATAAATGCAGGCGAAGGCACGCTTTATATTCGGGTCGTTTATTGTCTTTAACAATACTGCTTTTCATTTATTTACGGCAAATCACACGGGCGGAGCGAAACACATTTGTCCCAGAATCGCCATCATCTGTTACATCATCATGCTTGATCACTCTACCAGAGAGCAGATCAAAATGAGAAAAAAATCTGCCGTGAGAATTAATCAGCAGGAGAAAATCTCTTCAGCATAAATGGGTTGGTCAGTGTGAATAAGATCATTGTCTTTCCCATTTATACATCACTGTCCAACACTATGGCGAGTTCCCCACCGTGAGTACAATTTCTCCCCATCTCTCTGAGTTTATCCAATGACATGCCACACGGATGCTGGACTAGGAAGTATTTGACAAAAGCCAAAGGAAAAAAAAAATTTATAAATAATAATAATAATAATAATTGCATTTCTATTATTTGCTTAATTGACTTTTTAATGCATTTTACTTTGTTTTTACCACTTGATGTATTGACCTTTAGTCTGCTCTGAAGCACTCTAAGCTGTGGGATTCCTTTTATGAAAAGTGCTCTATAATTATAGGTTATTATTTTTTTGTTAGGCCTAGGAGAAGGCTGCTTCTGTCACTCATAACACCATGATAACCATATCAGGATTGTGGTTAGAGGTAATAGGAGCCAATCAAACCATGCAGAACCCCTAACAGACATTCACGCAGCTCTTGACCAGGTCAAACCTCAGAACCGGTACAAAAAGTACAAAACAAATCTCACAACAAATCTCCCTGTAGTCCTTTCCCTTTTCCTTTTCCATTTCTCTCTCTCTCTCTCTCTCACACACACACACACACTCTCGCTCTCATTCTCTCTCCACCTCTCTCTCTCCATGATGTGCAGCATAGCATTTCGCCCTGCAAATGAGAAAGTTTGACCAAAAAAAAAAGATTTATCCTTTCGTTTTGTTGGACTGCTTGCCGGTTCCTCGGGGGGCCCTGGGCAGGAAATCATAACGGCGTTGCTAGGAAATCATAACAACGTTGCTAGGAAATCATATTGTTTTAGTGGATTTGCCTCATCAATCTAGGTAGTGAGATTTAGTGTGGGGCAGCGTGTGGGGGAAAGGACCGTGAGAGACGTAATGAATCAAGACAGTCCACCGCACTACCTCCTGCGCTACACCCCGCTGGCCCGAGTCTGCGAGCGAACATTAACCGGCGGAATCTTCCAGAATTTATTCTTCTGTTCGGTTTCATCGCTGCCATCACGTCAGATAGGGATCAGCCGGTGTCTCCTGTAGAAATCAAGGCGCTTTTTTTTTTTTTTTAATCACATGACCAAACGTTTTTTCTGTGATGTAATAACGGTATTGAAGCGTACTCGATGTCAGAGGAGGGTGAGTTTAGACCAAGTGGCCAAAACCGGGCTTAATTCTTTCGGCTCGTTTCCTGGTTTTGACGCTGCTCACTCGAGCCACTGTGGTCGGCTCCACTGTAGGCGTTTCAGCCACCCTATCAGTATAAGTCAATCGTAACACTATGGTAAAAATATGAAGTCAATCATTTTTTCCCACAGAAAAATGTAGTCGCAATCAGCGATTTTTCTTCCGCAAATACCTCCCCATTGGCCTATTTTCTTTAGGACAATACAGTAATACTGGAAAAATCGGTTTGCGTCCCTGCCATGTCACTCACTGACATGCGTATTGGAGGAGCTGCACTTGGCCAAACCGTATGGAGGCACCCGTAAACTTGGGACTTCCACGGTTTTAAAGCGCTTTTCACAAGCCCATGGACAGTCAGTGGAGGACAGTCTATGGTTTAGACACACCTGCCCTCACTCGGAGCTGTGAATCCACCTGCGATTCATCATCCCCCATACAAACCTAAAAATAATTCAATATTGAACAACAAAATAAAAAGACAAAAAAACCAAATAAATACCTGACCTCAGGGCGAGATAAATAAGAAACATGATGCCAAACAAGGTCACTATTGAGTCGACAGCCATGCCAGTGGATTACGACATACACCTTAAATGTGCCTCTCCACTGACTTCTGCACACAGGCACGCTGGTCAGCTGGTGCCACAGAGTGAAGATCCCCCACACACAGCCCTGTGTAACGGCATCCATGTTGGTCTCGGCTCACCTGGGCGGGTACCGCAGCGGCTGAATGGCACGGATGGGGCCCACGGACAGACTGAAGCAGCAAGCCTTCACAATCAGGCCGAGAGAGGCAGGGGCGCCGCACCGAAAAATATAAACTCCAACCCATAACTCATTATTTATCCCTCTGAGGTGCACGGCATCCATAACGACCTCAAAGAAATTAAAGGCATGGGTGGATTTCAAGTGTGTTGGTGGGGAAGGGGGGGGGGGCTACAGGCATCAATAGACATAAATTTATTTTGAGTTCATTGGATTGTAAGAAAATACATTTTTGCTGACATTGTGAAATGTGGGGACAGTGCGGTAGTTAATTGTGCAATCATCTTTAGACGAGGTTCTCCAAAAGGATACCCCCCCCATTCACGGTGGGGAAAGCTGAGGTGCAGCGTTTCCCAGAGGAATGCCCGGAACCCCTGAATGAGGTGACTCGCTATCGAACACGCCGTTAAAATGGCTCCGGTTAACGAGCGCGATTCATTGTGCTGGCGAAACAGACGGCAGGAGCCTCCCAGTCATGCGCCGTGCGTTAAAGCTGAAGAAATGATGTCGGAAATCTTCACTTTAACAAGCGGAGCGCCTCAGTCTGAATGGCAGCCGGCTCAGGGTAACTGACAGACATGGCGTTTTGATGTCGGTCCCAAGCGTTCAGCCTCTGTGGCTTTAACCCATGTGGTGCAAGATCAGGTGATTAGAACGTTCTTTACTGAACGTTCTAATGCTGATGTGACATCACTACTGGTATTGCAAAGCAAAGGAGTTCTAGAACACTGACCGAAAAGAAGAAAGACAAAAAACGAAAACGAAGGGTTAAAAGAAAACTGTCCGAAACTGGGGAAGGGGCCAAGGATTTGCTCGACTCGTTGGCGCAAGCCGTTCTGTCAGAAAATTGTTGAATTTAAAACAAAACAACCTGAACAAGAGAAAATGATCAGCTGCACCTGTGGGAATTTGAGGGGAAAAATAACAGAAAGAAACGCGGCAGCCGCCACCAGCATTCCCTGCTGTGCAGAAACAAAGACGTGCTTTCAGACGCTAGGCAGGGAAACATCCACCGCTTACACATTTCTCCCATTCAACCTTATTCCCTCCCATTCTTCTCTCTCAAACGCAATTCTGCTGGATAGAAATGTGTTCTACTAAACGGAAGCTGTAATGCAAAGAATTCGGGAAAGATGTGCACGCTGAGTATTTTATCTCGACTTCAATTAAAATGACACCTGGGGCAGGAGAATGAACCACAATGAGGCAGAGAATATGACGACAAGGGCGGGGTTTAAAGGAAAACACCAACATTTTGGGAAATATACCTTTTTTCAGACTTACCCGGACCCAGACGAGATTTAATTTTAATTTTTGTGCATTCACTGGCTCAATTTCCATGTTAGCATAACGTGTTAGCTTAGCATGAAGACTTGAAGCCTCTTGGAGTCAGTAGCCTACCTCCTTCAAAGTGAAGAAATACACCTTACAGCAACTATGAAGCCGTCTTATTTACACAAGGTATCATACGTATTTGAAATACATGTGAAATAAAATGAGAAGTGGTATATTTCCCAAAATGTTGGTGCTTTCCTTTAAGACTGGGTTTCAAGGAAAGCCTGAATGGATGTTTAACGCAAAGCCAGGCGAAGCCTACTGAATCCTCCACTGACTCCAGGGAGATCGCTGAAATTTGCCTCCATCACCTCTGGTCCTCAAATCCAAATCCAGCCCTGGTTTTCTTTTCTCCTGGGTAATTAACTGAACAATTAGCAGCACTAATTGGCCAGACAGTCTGCACACCAGCCCTTGATGATTCCTAAAGCCTAGTTTCACTCCACTGAGCATACTCCTCCCGTGATGGGACTGGGCTAACAAGGGCTGCAATGTGGCCCATCCAAAGGAAAGCAACACAGCTTTTTCCCCCAAATGTACCACCAGAATTCAGAATACATCCTGAACGCATCATGGACTTAACAGTGTGACACTGTATGAGCCATTAAAAGGCTGGCAATACCATGAAACTACAGGTATCAACTGAACAAGCCAGTCAGTACCTGACAGCGATAGAGTGATATCACATTCACCTATGGAAAAGCAAAGGCAAGGCCTGTGTGTGTGTGTGTGTGTGTGTGTGTGTATCAGTAAAGATGGCAGCAGAGTTTCCTCCTCTGCGGTGCCCTTACCTGAGTGGCCACCTTGCCGTAGTTGATCCAGCGCAGGCTGGCGAAGTTGGTGGACTCGGCGCAGTTGAAGCCGTGGTTGAAGCCGGCGTGGTAGCCGTAGGGAAAGGTGATCATGAACTCCCCTGCCTCCTGAGTGATCTGCGGAGTCACACACAACATACAGATCACTGAAGGTCAAAGCAGAGGATGCAATATAGGGGCCACTTCCAGGAGCTGACGAGGAACCGGAGGATCGATAAAGAGACACAGAAAAAACACTGCCCAGTTCTTTTTTTGTCAGGTAAACATAGCATGGGAAGACAAATCAGTCAGTTGTTTTTTTTTCTGTTTCACGTTCAGAAAATTGTGGTCGATTCCCAAAGCTGATTACAGTGATTGAAATAGAGTGAATTTCTCCATTAAACACCTATCTGGGCGAAGGCAGCGATAAGTCCTCAGATTCTATTCCTGCTTCTGAAAGGAAAGGAAACGCTACTTGAGAGTTAGCAGCCCGTTGAGTTCATCTGGACTCCGACGCTGGGGATCAGAAGTCCATCACAAAGCCATTACCCACAACCCCCTCTTCCAATTCCGCCAAGTGGAGAGGCACCAGCTAGAGTTTTTAGCATTTGGAATGAGTCAGATGGGGAATGAACCCACAGGCTGCCAGAACCAGGCGGACTGTTACCACAGCGGCCCTTCTGAAAGCCCTCGTTCCAATCGCAGATTCAATCCCCTTCTATCTGTTCCAAGACACTTTCACGGAACAGGACGTTCTTTGCTTGGGAAAAAGAATTTCCTCGGTTTAAAATTCCGCCCTATTTTTCTAAAATGTTAAAATGTTTTTGCCAAGCATAAATGGTAAGATAAATGGTAAGACGCAGAAAATAGCCCGATTTTGTGAAGGGAGCATTACTGAAGACTGTCAGCTGGCAGTTGGCCCACAGAGCAGTGGCCCAAACTCAAACCCCGTAGTGCTGTCGGTCTATATTCCCCCCTCTAATCAGGACTGCTTTAAACCGGGGACACCAGGGGGCAGTTTCACAGGCACGGACTAAGTATAGTCCTGGACTAAACTGGGTTTTGTTTGGACAATCTCCATTCAAGTTTTAATTTAGTGTAGGACTAGGCTTATCCTGAAGAGCAGTTTTGAGTATTCCTGGCACAGAGTAAGACGGTCAATAAAGTAGAAGTGATCATCTTTGAAAAGGATGCGTGCCAAGAAAGAACATTCAGCTTTCGTACAAGAAAGATTATTTTCTCTTCATTTTCAAATGTGGTGGTAAATTAGTGCCACATCGCCTTTATTAATGAACTGCCCACCAACCATATGCAGCCTCTCTCTGATGTCTTCGGCAACAAGGAAAATCAAGACGCGCTCAAGATTTCACTTTGCGTAATAAGATAATTGTTACTACGCAACAATACAAATCTACAATTTGGGGCAGGCAAGGGTTGTCGAGATTTCACAATTCAGTTCGTCTTTCCTTTCAGAGGTTTGTCTTTGCGACTGAAGTCGTGCGACTTTGGGGATTTTTCTCTCCGCTCGAAGGCCGAGGTATGCTCGCGTGCTCGTCGAATACGCTGTTGCAATGGCTGGAAAGAAAATGACAAATGAACAACGTGCAGTTTGACCGCTTCATCGGATACCACAGGGGGATTAAAGGAACGGCATGGACCTCCACAGGCTATAAAATATTGGCTAACGGAACGCAAGCCATAATTACCCAAAACTCTGGGGTAATTCTGTATTTTACTTGAAACGCAAAACATTTAGAAAAAGCTTTAATGTAAACGGTGGGATCCCCAGGGGAATGTACAGTACACTGCATAAGTAACATGAGAAGGGGCCAACGTGTAGGTTGCATGTCAATGAGAAAACACAAAAAAGAATTTCAGTTCTTCCACACATAAACCAACAATAATCTACTGCTTCAAAACCAATGATTAGTCATTGTTTGTTCTGGGAGTGGGTGTTGAGCTATTTTTCTCTTCTAAACAGACTGCGTGCTATTCCAAGAGCAACAGATTTTTGAAAAGGAACACTGGACTCGAGTCAGACACATTGAAATGTTTAGGCAATGTTCAATTTTAGTGAATGTTAGGGGTAAAAATCTTCCCGAAATAAATGAATTAGATATTTAAGCATTTTCATGCCACAATGACATTTCTAGTAACAAGTGATTTCTGAGAAACAATATTCCAGTGCATTTAATTTCACAGTAAAAAAAAATTAGACCTATAAATAACGGCTGGGGATTTATGAAGAAATAAAAAGAAAACTCAAAGGCAGGACAAGTCATTATAGCCAGGCTCAAACAGATCCCACATTAGCAGCAGTGCGGAGCTGTGCTCTACCACGTCTCTAACAACGACCCCGCCCAAAATGTCACTCCACTTCCATCACACCTGTGTGCCAAATCCTCTCCAGACGGTGTCCCTTTTTCACAAATCGGTCAAGTTTCATCTTACTTTCTGGGCATGTGCAGCTGAAGGCTTCAAACATGAACAGAACGGACCCCATTGTTTAAACAATGTCCAATGTGTTAGATGGGCATACATGTAAAGATATATGTGCGTTGTATACGGGTTATAACACAGTCCTGGCTGTGAGATATACAGTGTATTTGGACATAAACACAAGCACTTGGCTACGTTTGGGGAGAGTCAGGCTAGTAAGCTGCTCATATTCCACACGATAAGCTCAGCAGATATTCACATCCTCAGTGTGCCACTCTTCCCCCGTCCATCATTCCAAATCCAGGAATAAAACAGTTTATCTAGCACCCCTGCAAATCCCTGAGACTGCCATTTATGCAATAAAATGGAGGATAAAAATTCGGCAGCATGCAAACACCTTCCATCTGATACACAGGCTATTTAATTATCTCCTAGCTGCAGAGGATATTCCGGGAATTCTTGAGGGGGAAGAAGATAAGCTGTAAGCAGATGCAACTCCACTTCCTCTGAAGGTATCAGTAATGCAGGGCACGCTTTGTCAGAAAGTGGACTATAAAATGTATTGGTCACAGCGCACAGGAACTTACTACAGATTGACATATTTGGCAAGATTTGTTGCAGTAACCTTAAGTTCCTCTGCCATGTATAACCCAGTCACATTTCAGAATTCACATTTTAAAAATGGAATTCTATTAGGTACTCTGAGACAGCATAAACCAGGTTAAGTGTTGAAATATACAGTACTGCTATTAAGTCAGTATTTTAAGAGTGTGTGTGAGCCGAACACTTCAAACCACCAATTTCCCCCAGGGATCATTTTAAATAACCCAAGCTATTGACTTTTTTTTCTATTTTTTTTTTTTCTTCCTGAAAACGTGTAATTAATTTCAGCCTCCCATTAGCTGTACAGGAGATGATAAATGATGTGGGTAACGTTACTGAAAATCTAGTGCTAGTCTTTCCGGAGAAGGGCCCGGGGTGGTGTTTGGATTAGCGCCGTGCGGAGCGGCGTGTAGAGAGGGACTGGACGCCCCCTCTCCGGGTCCGTGCCGAGATCATCCCCCGGGCCTCTCTGCTGAGGCCCGCCCCCCCCCGTGGTCCTCAGCGTGTGACCGCACGACGGTGACGCCTGGGGGGAGCCGGGCTTCAGGCCGAACGCCCCCCCCCCCGCCAGCACTGAGGGGGTCCGCGGGGTGCTGACTCCTTGGGTGGCCATTGTCCCTGAAACGTCTCTCACACCACGGATAAACACGCAGGAGAGCCAGGAGAAACACAATGAACTGTCCAGGCAAAAAATATGTGCAGAAATGATGAGGCTACGCTCAATTTGAACACAATTTCAAAGGTACTGGGTCTGTAAAATTACAAATCCATCCATCCATCCATCCATTCATCCATTATCTCAACCCGCTTATCCTGAACAGGGTCGCAGGGGGGCTGGAGCCTATCCGGAGGAATCCCACGCAGACACGGGGAGAACATGCAAACTCCACACAGAGAGGTCCCGGCCGACGGGGATTCGAACCGAGGACCTCCTTGGTGTGAGGCGGCAGTGCTACCCACAACACCATCCGTGCCGCCTAAAATTACGAATGCAAAACACATATATACCACACATGCATATGTTTTCAGTAGAAAGTTGTGAAACTCAGTTATTGACTAAGCGGGTCAACCAAATGGGTATAAAATGGTAGCTTATGTAATCATGCTTTATCGAAGTTGATCAAGATTTCTATTAACAAGAAAGTAAAATCTAAATTAAATGGGAAAAGTTTTCAGGCTTCAGGATCAGATTCCACAGCATCTGAGTGAATTTTTATATTGTTTTTTTTATATTATTATTCCACGCTTGGAATAATCATAATCAATTGAATGTAATGACTACATTCAAAAGTCTTACACTCCACAGTTTATAGTTCATGCTGCAAAAAGCACAACAACTAAAATGAGCATTTTCCGGTTTGCGTTTGGGAGTAAAGCGCAATCTAACGCGGCTGACTGGAGATGGCCCTGGGTAGAAGCGGGATAAATTCGGGGCCCGAACGGCGCTCTGACTTTGATCAATGGCTTGCGGATCGCCGGGAACGGCGTCCAATCGCGCGCGGGTGCACAGCGCCGTCGGCCGTCAGACAGACAGGCCGGGCAGCTGCGTGCGGCAGGTGCACCCGGCGGCTCGTCGCCGTGCCAACTGCTCGGAATCGCGGGGCGCGCCTCCATACCGCCGGGGCGCCAAGGCGGCGTGCGCCACTGAAACAACAGAGGCCGGGGGGCATTGTGGGTATTGTGCCGCTTCCACAATACACGCCGTCCCTGCCAAGGCATCTGCACTGATCCCCGAGACGCAGAAACAAAATGGCTGCCAAGGGCGACAGCATTGTGCGTCTCCAGCTAGTCTCTCTCTCCGCCAGTCAGCCCACGCTTTGGCCGTTTCCGCACAGATATGGCGCGGCGACGGAGCCAGTTTTCCCCAAACAAATCAGCCTGCAATACGGGCCAGAATACCTTGCGCTCATCCCTGAATGACTAAGCCAGCCTAAGTCAGAGGTCTTATTGTTCAGCACACCAACGCAAGGAATTGAACTATTGAAATCAAAAATGAATAAATAATGGACGCAATGATTATTCACAGTGGCTGCAATGGCGTACCTTGTCGAAGGGGATGCTGTATTTCTTCAGTACGGACGGCGAGATGAGGGTCATCTTATGCCGAAGGAAAGCTTCGCAGTTCTGGAAGCCGTTCGGGAAGAAGCCTGCAGGCAGAGCAGAGGTGAGTTTGGGCTGAGCTCCTCTGCCGGCTACTTGTTGAGTTCTCGAAATGAGCTGTCAGCGGAGAGCTGTCATTTGTCATTTCAACAGGCTTTGCTGCAGTGTTTGACTTTACGAAGCAAATCACATCGAGTCAACATCACAAGCTTTGTACAACATTCTACAAGCACGCACACACACGCACACACACGCACACACACGCACACACACGCACACACACGCACACACACGCACACACACGCACACACACGGCGACGCGCCTTTTTCTACCCCTTTGTACCGGCGTTTATGAAAACGCACTTCAAAGCACTGTTACAGCAGACCATTTACCTAATCCCAGATAATGTATCATTGAGCTCACATATCAAGTACCAACAGCCAGCATCCAGTGGTCCATTAGCCCAGGCTTTCTAAAGCAGTTTCAGGCACTATTACACGCAGTCCTGATCATTTTTCGCCCAGCTGAGTGGGGTTTATCCACAGCTCGCCGACGGCCGTCTCTAATCAAGCAGCTCGCTTTCCTCATTCTGGCCTCTTGTCGGGGGGCACTTTAAGCGGCCCCTCCTTCAGATTTAAGGGCCCTCGACGCCCCCGGAAGAGATTAGGGCCCTCGACACGGGTTCACCAGGGCCTGAGTTTCGCTCCGACTCTGCCCTCTTAAGGAGGGGGGGGGGACCAAACCAAACCAAAGAACCAAAGTCTCCCCACCGCGTTCTGTCCACAGAACACGCCTCCAAACGTCCGTTTCCACCGCTCCATTTCAAAACGTCAGCGGCGAGGGGGTAGTAAGCCCCCTCGCAGGGAGCGGACGATAGGCATCACACGTTCAGCTTAACCGGAACTCAATTCCTCCTCTTTCTCTTCTCTCTCTGTTTTCATCAGTAGAGGTTTGAGGTGAAACCATAAGGGGAAAAAAAAAAGACTCATCTGCCTGTGCAGAGTCATCGTTGCGCTTACATAACTCTTATAAAGTAGGCGAACGCAGTCGTGCGTCATGCGCACTCTCATGTTAAGAGGCGAACGCTGCCGACCAGTTAACAACAGGTAGCTCTGCCCTCGGGAACCCGGAGCAGTGTATATTAGATTTGAATTCTACAGAAAAACCTTTTTCTCTTCAATAGAGTCAAAGGCCATCTTGTTTCAGGGGCCATTAACTTGAGTCTAGACTCCCACTTTAAATGTGAATTCCTAAGACAAAGAACTTCAGCTACAGCCATGTTATTTACAAGGATATTTTTCAGCATCCGTGTTCACAAAAATGCATTAGAAAATGAAAAACCATTTTCCTGGATTCCTGGAGCTATCGTTTGGCTTTACAGCAGCTGATATCAGCTGTTACAAATGTATGGTCTGAAAAATACATTGCCCGATTAATCACCCAAAAAAACACCTCCCCGAGAGCGCCCTCTGTTTGAAAACTGAAAAATAAGCAGCACCTCAGATGTTAGGACTAACGACTTTCACTGGAAGACAGTAAGTACTCATTCTTTGGTTCTAATGGGTAAAAATTAAAACAACAACCATTGTCACCCACAGTTAAACAAACAGACAGGGTTAAATTAATGAAATATAATTTGTTAGTTGGCTTCCAGTACTATTAATTTCCAACGGCATCTGCCGATGAGCACCAACAAAAATTCTTTATGTGCTCACCTTTTGGTTTAATAAACTGAACTTCTGAAACCAAAAAAGTCACTCAGCAAAAGCACTCCATAAGAAAGACAGAGGTAGGCTGATGATTTCAGCTAAAGATACACAATGACATTAAACAGAGCTGGTTTTCGACGTCGACCTTTTCTGAGGGGAATTCAAATAACCTGCAGCGGAATGAAAGGGAAATATTTTGCTTTGCTCTCCCTTGAAGAGGCACCTCAGACGACACTGAACTGCTGAATAAAATAACACGCGCAGATCAAAGCTGAGTGCTGGGGAAGGGGTGGCCGGAAAAGCCACTGCGCGGAGCCGGCTGAGGTCCGCCCGGCTGCTGGGGTGAAAACATCAGCAGGGACGTCCACCAACGGGAAACAATTCAACTCGAGTCAATTCAAAGAAACGTAAAGCAAATGTTGGCACTCCCCCACACCAGCCCTCGGTTTCCTGCGTTGTCCGACGTGACCTCCTCCATGATACAGCTTATAGTTCCCATTCTTCTTTTATTCGCACTGATCCCTCTCTCACTCCCACATGCCCAGTGGTTAAGAATCGCACTGATCCCTCTCTCACTCCCACATGACCAGCCGCTAAGAACAGCGTATTCTTTCAGTGGTTTTTAATCACCACCTCTGGGGCCATTTCAGAAGAGAAACGACGGCTAAGAACTCCTCTCAGACGTATTAAAGGCTGCGGAATGTGCCTATTACAGGTGAGGCTCCCGGGTAAAATGTTGGTGCATTTCAGTATGTTTACGTTGCAGCTTCCACCATTTTGAAGCGGAACCATTTTGGATGTACTGCCACCTCAGGAGGAGTCGCCAAGCCAGATCCTCTCGTTTCCCGTGTTTAATCTGTACTCCTGAGTGCGTCTCAAAAGGCCGCTTTCACCCCAGCAAGACTTCAGTAATGTACACAACCTCGTTTTTCATAATTCATCATTCATAATTGGCAGGACACACTTTCACTGGCCGGTTTACCAAGGCCAACAGTGTGGGTACAAGCAGTACAAACGCATATCCAACTGGCACTGGTCCATAACCAGAGTTCACACGCGACACGTCGTTTACGATTAGAGTGGCCATCTTGCTGGGCTCCTGTGCGCTATTTGGCAGTAGGATCCGTGGGTTTGGGTCAATGAGGCTACGGAAGTATTCCTGGCCTAGTGGCTAGAAGTTATGAAATGCTGCAGGGGAAATCAAAGCGAAGCAATGGTAACTTCCACGTTTCTCTGGATCAGAGCGCCAACTAATTTATTTATTAACTTGTATTTACACAGGGTAGGATGACTGAGCACAAATCCGCTTTTACAGCAACGTCTTGCAAATGCCTGCCAAGTAGACTAACCTGCATGTCTTTGGATTACATTTATATTTAAGCATTTACCACTAGCCACAGTTGTAGCAACTCTACCAGAGGGCCGTTTTTGCAAGTCTAACAGGGGACAGTTGTAGCAAGTCTACCAGGGACAGATTTGAGGAAGGATATAAAACTTTTTGCATTCTTCATACTTTCTTCGGTCAGTCACCATGGCAATGGGAAGGGGAAATGAACGCATCTGAGCATGAAGAACAGTGGGGATAATTACAGTGCTGGAACAAGATGGCGGCGGGGGACCTGCAGGTCCGTCCTGCACACGGACTGCCGACAAACACAGGCAACCTGTAATCACGACCCCCTCCCATTCATGAAATCCAGTTTAAATTAGCGGCGGAAGAAATGTTTGGTTTCATTTTCTTTGGAGAGTTTTTTCTGTGCCCACATGGTGCCTATCACCACACGCCCACGTCACGAGCCGACTGGCTGGCTGCACACAGCCAGCTCCGCTTAGGTGATTGGACGCCTGCGTTTCGCCTGTGTTTTTCCACCAATCGGCAGCTCCGCTCCTCTCTGAGCACTTCTCACTCTGTGTGCTTCTGAAAACTGTCTTTAAAAACATAATTCATTCAAAGCATCTCTTTGGAGCCCATAAAGCAGCAGGGCAGGCAGCCATGGCATTCTGATTCACACTGTCCCGGTCAGGCCTGCCTCCCCACCTTCCTGCCTGTAGCGGTGGTGTTGACATCGGTCTGTACGGCCCGAAAATCATTCACAACGCTTCTGTTCTCAAGCTACTCCGAGTGGGTAGCTTGAGTGCAGCTTGGCCTGCAGTCAGGTCATGGATTACATGTCTTGTGATTGACTGAAGCAGAGAGGGCATCATTTACCTGTGGCCAGACGCTCCAGCCTCTTCCCGTGTTCTGGGGGAATGGCATACCTGTGGAGAGAGGGAGAGAGAGAGAGAGAGAGAGAGAGAGAGAGAGAGAGAGAGAGAGAGAGAGAGAGAGAGAGAGAGAGAGAGAGAGAGAGAGAGAGAGAGAGGAGGGAACAGAGAGTCAGACTAGAAAACCGACCCTAGCAGACACAAAATAAAATTATAGATGGAAGAAACTCCTTAAACTCATCAACCATCAGTCTCAAATCACAGGATTATCACAGCATCAGCAACACACAATGAAATAACAACAATACAGGATACAGGAGTTTTGCAGATACACTAATCCAAAGTGACTTGCACAGCTTGTGCATTTTTACACAATATCCATTTACAGCTGCATAAATAAATATGCTGAAGCACCTTGCAGTGTCCTACCAGGGAACCGATGGTTAAAGACCGGATCCAATCAAAACAGCAGAGAGAAACACACAATCCAACAGACCTAATCTAACACCCTAATACAGGTTGGCCAACACTAGCAAACCAACACTAGTGGACCAACACTAACAAACCAACACTAGTGGACCAACACTAGCAGGCCAACACTAGCAGGCCAACACTAGCAAACCAACACTAGTGGACCAACACTAGCAGGCCAACTCTGCCAGAAGAAGCAGGCTGACTGACTGAGGCCGGTCGACACTGGCCGCCTTTGCACATACCACTGACCAGGCAAACACACAACCAACTTTTCCTCCAGGCTAATATTATCCCGAACCTTGCAGCCATTACTGAAAGCACAGTTCAGACAAACAGAGCCCCACTGAGGGCGAGATCTCATTTGAGCCATGAGTCAGAGGACAAGTCGAGGCCGCTCGAATGTTCCCCGTTTTCCGCGAGCTTTGGGGAAAAGCACTCCAGCTCCGGGCCTCCCGTCTCCACACACCGAGGGCAATCGATATCTCCACAGGCCCCGTTCGATCGGCAGATTAATATTATCATCCCCATACGCAGAAGCTCAAGCGCTTGTCAAACTGCAGTGGAAGTGCATGTTTCTGTAGTGCTAAAAGTTCCCCTCCAGCAGTGGACCAAGAAGCAAGAGGTAAAAGTGTGAAATAAACCAACAGCATAATTTTAAATAAGGTGCTGGTGATCATAAAAATAGCTCTATTTAAGCTCTGCCATTTTATTACCAAAGTTTTGACTCCAAGCCTTCATCAGAACATTAAAAATTTCCATAAAAAGGAATCGCAAACCTGAAGACAACTGCGATGTCATGCGACTATTCAATCATTGTGACTCAAACTAGTTCGACATACAACGCTTTCATTGTAGCCAATCATGCACGCAGAATCACTGACAACAGAGGAGAACCATATGACACACCAGACCAGATACACACAGCTCAGGTGGGCAGGGAGAGGTGGATCTGTAAACATGATGCATTCTGGGATGGCTACAGACTTCATCAGTGAGACGACGGCCAGCGGCTCGTGTTAAATGGTAAAGCACAAACACAAAGCCTGCTGTAGGCCTCTATTGCAGATGGATTCCTCCATGCCTTAGACATCAACAGCTAGTGAGAGGCCGCTAATCTGACAGCTAGCTTTGAGTAATCCCATCCATAGAGCCTAGCATCTCTTTCTCTCTTTTTTTTTTTGTTTGTTTCTTCTTTGGGTGGGGGCTGGGGGGAGGGGGTTGTCTGCGCACCACGGTGAAAAGGTTAACCACGCAACCGTTCAGCCGACTCATGAATAACAAAGTTCACACGTGAAGTCATATTTCCCAGGTGTTTCAAGGTTGTCGGCCGGGGTCAAAATGCTTTGAAAAGGCTTGACCTTTGCAGCGCAACCATAATCCATGGGAAATGATGTGGGTTCTGCTCCTAAGAGACGGGAACACTGCAGCCTTTTCCCGTGTTCCATCTATTGTGTTCCCAAGCGTCCCCTGGCAAAGCCTTTTTCTTGTCTGCTATTAACTCACTGACAAAAATACCAGCAGATTTTGATCCTGGACCAGTGACCAGTTTAAACAAAATGCTGATTTGACCAGCCTTCACAAAGCCAAATAACTTCTTGAAAGGAAAATATATGACAAGTAAAAAATAAAAAAATAAAAAATTTGTTGACCACACACTCCGCATCATATAATTTCAGAAAGGTTTTGTATTGCATGCAATGGAGATCGGCAAAATTATTCTCTGGATAGAGAATCAGCCAGCAATGAGAAATCCAGCAGGTGGAGCCATGCAGTGCAACACTGACCTCTAGTGGTCAACATGTAATAAAACAAGCAACGACCCGACAACAAAAAAAGAACAAAAAAGAAAGGAGTGGTAAATAGAAATGGTTGTGCTGTTTCAACAGATCTGTACGTGCCTGCTCTGACAGACAAAACCACCTCAGCACTCCGTGTCAGGACCACGCGGGCCAGCGGATCGGAAAATATGGAAAAAAGAGCAGCCAATCGCGGAGCGGCGTTCAGTAATCCGTCAAAATGGAGGACGGCGAAGCCCTGCCGAGTAATCAGCGTAAAAAGCCTGTTGCCATTAGCCTTTCTGTCAAATCAAAAAACCCTCCGCGAATGTCCACGTGTGGAACCCTTCCTCCCTCCTCTGTGACACGCACAGCACCGTGCCCTGTACCCCTGTCGATGCTGTCACAAACCCACCCTCCCTACACCGTGCCCACCCCGCGACACACTGGCCCCCCAGACCCCCCCACCCCCCCATCTTTCAGACCGCTGAAAGACACACTCTCAAACTCCCGTTCCCCAGGAGGTCATAGCTTTTCTCTCATAGTCAGGCATCCATATCTGTCAGGACGATGAAGCCGTGAGAGGCAGAGGTGGGAGTCAGGGCTGGGAGGAGGACTCTGTTCTCAGGCAGGGCGGAGGTGGAGGTGGAGGTGGAGGTAGGGGAGGAAGGAGCTGTCAGCGGGGCTCTAACAAGCAGGGAGACAGCCCAACGGGTGCGGGGGAGGGACAGGAATTGGGGGGGGGTCCCCACGGCAGGCAAGCAGAAGGCAGAGACACCCCACCCCCACATGCGCAGACACAGGTGACGAGACTGTCCGGTTCAGCCTGCCATGACGAGCTGCCAGGACTCCGCTAGGAGGTTAGCTCTCAAGCGCTATTTCAGCTAGCCATGACCAAACAGCAGGACTTCGCTAGGAGGTTAGCATTGAAGTGCTATTTCAGCAAGCCACGATGAGACAGCAGGACTCTGCCAGGAGGTTAGCTCTCAAGCGCTATTTCAGCTAGCCATGACCAAACAGCAGGACTCCGCTAGGAGGTTAGCACTGAAGTGCTATTTCAGCTAGCCATGATGAGACAGCAGGACTCTGCCAAGAGGTTAGCACTCAAACGCTATTTCAGCTAGCCATGATGAGACAGCAGGACTCTGCCAAGAGGTTAGCACTCAAACGCTATTTCAGCTTGCATAGCCTCAGCTCCAGCACACAAGCTAGGCGAGCGCAACTAGAGGAGGTGCAGTATTCCCAGTTGCTAACGGCGGTGATAACCACAACATTCCCATCCCCGCGTCTGAAGCACAGTCACAGTCACACAACAACAACATGCACAATATCCACTCGGCCATTGTCGGCCATCTCCTGACAATGTCCAGGGGGGAACTGGCGGCTTTTTCACAAGTGTTTGAGTTGAAAGCCGCAGGCTACAGAGCACACGTGCTCCTCTACAGTTTATCAGCGGGAAGACAAAGATCTGAAACCCGGAGAGTGCAGCAGGGAGGGGTCGGGAGCCGGATGGTGGGGGTCAGAGAAGGAGGTGCCTTACAGGGAGGCCTGCCTGTAGCTAGAGCCCCCCCAGCCCTGGAGAGACAGCAGGGATCGATACCCTATTAGTACATATGCGCGCTGCCAGACTGCTGCATTGATTACATATGATATTGCTAAATGGGCCGTGCTTGGCGTGGGCCAGTGGAGACTGCACTCTGAAGGAGCAGGGGAGGAATAATCAGGCAGATGGGACAGCACCTCCGTGCGGGGAGGCAGAATTAGCATTCCAGTGACTAACACGTTTAACGGGGATTCTTTCAGCGTTCTGGGCCGAGAGCTAATCCGCTATGCCGACGTCTCGCCTCGACACGTTGATATGAGATACCACGCTGACCCCTAGAGGCCAGAAGGGGAAATGGCCAGTGAGAACAGCACCAGAGAAAAGACGATGGACCTTATGCATGTCAGAACAGGAGGAGTACCCCCAGGATCAGTTCAGCCCGGTCTATGTCCTCTCATTACCCATTACAAGCTTAGATGAAAAACTGATCCAGGGTCTTCACAACATTCTGAGATGCTTTACGGACACACAAAATCAGTGCCACCCAATCTCACTTCCAGCATCATGCAAAGTCACCTGTTGACAGGATTCAGGCTTTACATGAGGGCCCTGTTATGGCCGCCCTAGTCACAGTGATTCATGGGGAGTCTACAAGGCCCCTGTTATAGCAGCCCTAGTCACGGGAACTTGTGCAGATAAGTCAACCGTACACCGCACCTTGATCGCCCCCTAAGGTATCAAATATGGACATAAAGTCGCCCGGAATTGCATTTAACGCCACCGCAGATTCAGCAGACCATTATCTCCCAGAGGCCAGGGAGAGCCTGTCGCATTACTCCATGGCTTTTCAAACAGACGGGGTCGTTTGGAGGGAATTTGATGCTTATCACTGACAGCGTAATGATCCAGCTGGCTACCATCTAAATCGCAACTTTTGTCGCGCTTTCTCCCAGTATTGGATGCGGTGTGGGGGGGGGTGGGGGGGTGTCTGGTGGTGGAGAAGTCTGGCAGTTGGGGGAGGGCTGGCGGGAGTGGAGGGGGGGTCTGGCGCCTTTAAGCAGGGCTTTGGCTAAAGAAAGGAGCCGTTGCCACGGCATTCCTGGCCGCTCGGCCGCTGAGCTTTGAGAAAGCGAGATAAGGGCTGAAAAGACAGGGCACGAGGGGCAGCTGCCACCGCTGCGTCCCGTTTAAGACCTTCGCCACCGAACCAATTCACGCGTCTCCAACCGCGATTACATCGTGATGAAAGCCCGCTTGGGCCAATCCAATCTTCCGGAAAAAAAAACAAACCCCGGGATCGGTGCGCGACACATTCAATATGTGACAAGTCTGTTTTTCCCCAGATTTTGTTTGTTGTGATCCACACGGAGTGAAGAAAAACTAAATAAAACTGCAAGATATGGACAGAAACATCATCTCATACATTTGAATCATCATAGGGCGGCCTGTAGCGTAGTGGTTACGGTAAATGACTGGGACAGGCAAGGTTGGGCGTTTGAATCCCAGTGTAGCCACAATAAGATCTGCACAGCCGTTGGGCCCCTGAGCAAGGCCCTTAACCCTGCATTGCTCCAGGGGAGGATTGTCTCCTGCTTAGTCTAATCAACTGTACGTCGCTCTGGATAAGAGCGTCTGCCAAATGCCATTATTGTAATGTAATGTAATCTCCAAAACCAGCATGAGACAGCTACTCCTTATTGCCCTCTAGTGGCAAAACTGTTACTGCAACTCCAATTCATAAATCCAGCTTTACTGAATGTGCAACTATATTCATCACTGGATCTACAGTACATTGTTGAAGTGTTCATCTGATTCCCTACACCAGCTAGCAGTGCCAGAATACCCAGGAATTACGTTCTTATACATGCAGCTTGCAATTGATGACTAAGGGTCACTATTGATGATTATTGTCTGTAGTGATTTAGAGTGTAAAGACACTCGCAATCAGCTCAGGCTAGGCCTCTTACCCATTTTCTGACTATGGCTGTGCCTGAATCCACACACTTGCCTACTGTAAGTTCTGCACAACTTGTATACACAGTAGTAGGGCAAGTGCAGAGGTTTTGGGGATGGCCTTTGTCTCTGACCCCACAGTGACCGGTCATTGGATGTGCCGTTGGAGGAGGTGGGGTTAAGTCAGCCAGCGTTTCTCTGGGAAACACCGCTCGTATCTCAACCCCACGGCGTGCGAGACACCCAGAGATGAGCTGCCGTCCTCAGAGGGAGATTCAGCTCTCCTGCGATTAGGGGGAGCCTTCCTGCCGTACCTCTCTCAGAGAGGAACACAGGCGTGTGTGTGAGGACCAGCACATCGCAGAAATGTTCAGCTCCAAACCCTGAGAGAATCGCAGAAATGTTCAGCTCCAAACCCAGAGAGAATCGCAGAAATGTTCAGCTCCAAACCCTGAGAGAATCGCAGAAATGTTCAGCTCCAAACCCAGAGAGAATCGCAGAAATGATCAGCTCCAAACCCTGAGAGAATCGCAGAAACGGAAATGAGCGTGATAACAGATCTGTTGACTTGATCACCTTCAGACACGCGCGTACTGAGCACTCACACCACCGTCTCCGGGGTAATTAGCAGGTGCCCATAAATTACACCGTGTCAGAGAGTAACCGCCTCATCAAGGAGGTCTCCGCGGAAACTATTTAGTCAGTTAATTAGCTGTGGGATTTGGCCATCTGTTGACCAATACCGGAGCCATTTGACTTCCTCGGGTAGGACAAACAATTGGAAGTTATGCAGAGAAACACAGAAGCTTGACAGAGGCTAACGTTGACTTATCCAGAAAAGGAAGCTTATTCATTGTAAATATGTATTTAAAGGAAGGACTCCTTATTCCTTGACATCCAAGAAATGATTTGGGCAAAGATTATTCAACAGAATTCAAAAGATGAGTCAAATTGTACAAATAATTGTAGATAGTAGATTGTAATTGTAAATTGTAGAAAAAATGTACAATACTTAATCTGATCAATTAAATACATATATAGATTTTATAAACAGATGCATACAAATTAATCTGTGTAATCAAATGACATCATGGTATATTATACTTTTTCTCATTCATATCTGCACTGTAACACTGAGCTACATACGTATGTGGAAAGCAGACCCACCCACTGGTACAGCTGGTGACCACTGGCCTGAACCAAACAGCTCATTTTAAAAGCTCAGACACACAGGACAGGATGTGATGCTGTCCTGCAACCCAGCTCAGTGGGACTGTGGGTAAACCCTGAACTCCAGGACTCAGCGTGTGTGAATGGCAGATAAAAGCCATCTTCTCACACGGCATCGACACCGACCCAGTGCGCAAGGCACTTCTCTCTTCAGTACCAGTAACCAGTATTTCACTGAAGTACGACAAAGATTATTAAGTCCTTTGTCATGATTACCATTCATCGTCATCATCATTATTATTTCTATAATCATACTATTATTAGCAGCAGCATAAGTTCTGAGGATGGACCCATAGTCCTACTGGAGGACTCACTTTGGCGAAGACTAGGAAACTTAGAGGGGTGTGACCGGGAGGAAATGGCCTCTCTGATCTGAACCTGAGCAGTGTTATATTGGACCTCTGCTCCTGGCTTGTAACACCAC
This sequence comes from Conger conger, assembly GCF_963514075.1. Classification (NCBI taxonomy): domain Eukaryota; kingdom Metazoa; phylum Chordata; class Actinopteri; order Anguilliformes; family Congridae; genus Conger; species Conger conger. The sequence goes on from NC_083765.1 coordinate 7,901,352, forward strand.
GTTCACACACAAGGATGTTCATAAGATTAGCTGCTACCAGAACACCTTGGACCAAAGGTCAGTGATGGATTTTAAAAGCCATTTCACGTGTCCTGTACTGCAGACAAAGGGCTTGGACACTCGGTTGAAGAGGGGAGCTGAGCAGAGCATCTATTGGTGAGTAGGTGCAGCTGGCAGGGAAAGCTGCCAGACAGATCAGGTAAGCCCAAACACGTAGTGAGGGTCTTCAGGGAAGGCCTGGCCCGGACCACTTTAAACTCCCATATCCCGTATCCCGTATCCCAGAGGAGGTTGGGGACAGGGAGTCTGAATGGACCCAGTTCAAAACGTTTCACTGTGGAAGCAAATGAGGTCAAAAGCTAGGTGGAGCATGTCCTGGTGGAAACCCAAGGACCGGTTAATGGACTCCAGTGGTGAGACAGGCTGACAGGCTGTCAAGCACACACGCTCACTCTTTTTTGCTGGGTTTTTGCTATCAGATGTCCTTTTCCTGAACACCTGACAGTGCTTAAAGCTCACATTCAATACACGTTTCTATATACTGCCTATTTCATGTAAACATTAAGCAGGGCCAATCCAGAACCATTACAGTTTACAAGCCTCATTATTAAACAATTTCATTATTAAAATGGCCCTGCGGTGAGGGTGACTCTTGGTCCCTCTGGAAGGCAATGACAGACAGCAGAAGAGCATTACAGAGCTCCTACCAGGACTTGGGTTCCCCAAAGTGAAGGTAGTTGATGCTGTAGAGGTCCATGTCCTCCGTGTGCCAGGTGAAACTCGTCTTCCACATCCCAAAATACAGGTAGGGGGTGTTCACTCCCTGTATGGAGACCCCGCACTCCTCTTCGATCACGTCCAAGATGGAGTTCAAGTGGCCGATGTTCCACTCCTCGACACCCTGGAACGGAGGGCAAATAACAGAGGGACGGTCAGGCTTGGACCATTACTCACATGCCAGGAAGGGAAATTCCATTAATGCAATTATAAAAGGTGTTTCGCTCCTGGATGCTGATTGACTGAGACCACGTTTTAAAGTGGCTGCAAGTCTGATACAGTTTAATCAAACAGCCCCGTTTGTTTCACACAGCGTCACACAACTCACAAACCGTTACTTACAAATAATATCATAAAATAATGAATGTTGAGTCATCACTTATTTCTATATGCTGTGAGCGTTTTATAAAAGCTGTATCCTGAGTACAGTCATGGTGACAGGAGGTTGTGCTCACTCCGCCCAGCAGCCATGACTGTGCTCACTGTATTCTCCCAGCCCAGCCTCTCATGCCATAATGACTACAGTCCTGCACAATGTGACATGACAGATCACTGTTGGCCTTTGCATTTCAATTCCAAACCTGCAAGGACAGAGCCCAAATAAATCACTCATTTATTTATGTATTTATTCTTATTTGAATACACTGTAAACATATCTTTATCTCACACTGTTGCACTTGGTTTTTTTTTTTTTTTGAAGCTCCAAACAGTCCATGACAGGTCAATTAATTGTTGTAAATTTGTCTAAAACAACTGTAACTCATGAACCCTATATCTGATCCTCATGATTCTCTGGACACATGCCAATTTTGGTGCCATTTGGTCAATAGGTGGCACTATAAGAAGCAAATAAATTAACATGCATGTAACTCAACTTCAAAAATTTGACCAATATGGTTGAAATTTGGTATCTTCCATCTCTGTGCAAAATTCAAACAGGATGTTCAAATATCAAAATATATCTAAAAAAAACATGGCTGCCATTAGTCAATCAGATATCAGCAGCAATTGACAGGTTCACCAATGTACACTCATCATGAAACTCGGTGTGTATGTTCGTGTCTATATTACAACATATTTCTTCAAAATAGTGCTCCAACAATGCATTTCTCACTGTCTGTGCACTACTGTCATGAGCTTTATTTAATCACATTTAAGCAAGCTCTGAGCTTGCCTATTGATGCCATACTATTTGGACCCCGTCAATTGCTGCTTGCAGCTATATTTATTAATATTAGTATTATTACTGTTATTAAGACACGCATTGAATGCCCAACTCCATTAGCCCAGTACAGTACACTATTATTGTTATTATTATTAAGACACGCATTGAATGCCCAGCTACATTAGCGCAGTACAGTACACTATTATTATTATTATTATTATTATTATTATTAAGACACGCATTGAATGCCCAGCTACATTAACCCAGTACAGTACACTATTATTATTATTATTATTATTATTATTAAGACACGCATTGAATGCCTAGCTACATTAGCCCAGTACAGTACACTATTATTATTATTATTATTATTATTATTATTATTATTCTTAAGACACGCATTGAATGCCCAGCTACATTAGCCCAGTACAGTACACTATTATTATTATTATTATTATTATTATTATTATTATTCTTCTTAAGACACGCATTGAATGCCCAGCTACATTAGCGCAGTACAGTACACTATTATTATTATTATTATTCTTAAGACACGCATTGAATGCCCAGCTACATTAGCGCAGTATAGTACACTATTATTATTATTATTATTATTATTATTATTCTTAAGACACGCATTGAATGCCCAGCTACATTAGCGCAGTATAGTACACTATTATTATTATTATTATTATTATTATTATTATTATTAAGACACGCATTGAATGCCCAGCTACATTAGCCCAGTACAGTACACTATTATTATTATTATTATTATTATTATTATTATTATTATTCTTAAGACACGCATTGAATGCCCAGCTACATTAGCCCAGTACAGTACACTATTATTATTATTATTATTATTATTATTATTATTCTTAAGACACGCATTGAATGCCCAGCTACATTAGCCCAGTATAGTACACTATTATTATTATTATTATTCTTAAGACACGCATTGAATGCCCAGCTACATTAGCGCAGTATAGTACACTATTATTATTATTATTATTATTATTATTCTTAAGACACGCATTGAATGCCCAGCTACATTAGCGCAGTATAGTACACTATTATTATTATTATTATTATTATTATTCTTAAGACACGCATTGAATGCCCAGCTACATTAGCGCAGTATAGTACACTATTATTATTATTATTATTATTATTATTCTTAAGACACGCATTGAATGCCCAGCTACATTAGCGCAGTATAGTACACTATTATTATTATTATTATTATTATTCTTAAGACACGCATTGAATGCCCAGCTACATTAGCGCATTACAGCGCAGAGGGTTTGGCTTTAGAGTCTCTCGGCTTTAGAGTCTCTCGGCAGCGTCCTGACCTCATCGTACAGCGATCCGCTCACATCCGCGCCGTAGATAGGAGAGAGGAAGGTCAGGTTCCTCCAGTACTTCCTCTCCAGATCCTCGTAGTTCACATATCGAGGCGTGCAGTATCTGTTCCAAGCACACAAACACAAACACAATGTTAGGGAGACGCAAGGGCAGGCCATCTGCGTCAAATCACTAAGTGCTGATGAAAAATAAAAATGATCTCTGCTTGCTTCCTGTCATGAATTCACTCTGATTTTTGGCATCCTGTTATGTTTTATTTTTATGTATAGATATGGTGTGAGAATGTTCCTTGCTGCTAGGGGGTGTTGAAACTTGACTAAAGGAGGGATATTTGATTATAAATGTCTGAAGCCTTCCAGATAGGGTCAGAGCAGGCACATACAGCACCCAATATGTTTTTAAATATACATACAGCAGCCAAAGTACATGTACTGTATGCATTCATCTATGTTGAGTATGTATGTTCACATGTTTGTTATGCTCAAAAATTCTACACTTTTATTATTTCGATGTTTTTTTATGAAGGAATCTCATTTTTTCTGAAAACCATGGATGTCAAAATTATTGGCACCCCTAAAATGTATTGTAAATTAATTTTAACTAAGTTCAATTGGCAATAGAATTCTAGTTAATTTACTTCATCTTAATCTTAGTTAAGTAAGTATATTTTAGTTTTTCAATCACTTCCTGTTTCCATAGAGTATAAAAATGAGCATGCAAAATCCCTCCACCAGCATGAGCCAAAGAATTGACAATTCAAAAGAGAAAGATGGACAATAACTCCAAACATAAAAGCAAAATCCACACAGTGAAAGCAACATTCATGTTCTTACAAAGGCCATATCAGACTCACAGATTTAAATCCCATTCTGAAAAGGTCTGAACTGCAGTGGGCAGTCCATAAATGCATACCCAAGGATATCAATGATCTTGAAAAGTTCTATGGAGGAAAGGTCAAAAATCCAATAAGAAATGTTCCAGTCATTTAAAAATCACCAGATGAATACCCTCAAATTAGAGGTGACAGTCTGCACTTTAACCTCATATTCAATATTTCATTTCAAATGTATGTGCGGCCTGTAGCGTAGTGGTTAAGGTAAATGACTGGGACACACAAGGTCAGTGGTTCTAATCCCGGTGTAGCCACAATAAGATCCGCACAGGCCCTTAACCCTTTGAGCAAGGCCCTTAACCCTGCATTGCTCCAGGGGAGGATTGTCTCCTGCTTAGTCTAATCAACTGTACGTCGCTCTGGATAGGAGCATCTGCCAAATGCCAATAATGTAATGTAATGTAATGTAATGGTATGTATGTATGTATGTATAGTAGGTCTGTACGCGTGTTATGAGGGCAGAGCTCACTGGTTGCTGTTGGCCAGCCTGCGGAACTCCTGCACTTTCAGGGGCTTCTTCTGGATGTTGTACTGGGTGAAGAGGCCGGACTGCCCAGCCACCATCTGCTGTATGGGAGCCTGGATGACCAGCTCGTCGATGTCGTCATAGCTGCGCCTCGGCCGCCAGCCGCTGGGCGGAATCACCTGAGAGAGAGAGAGAGACGGAGAGAGACTCCCACAATGCCACAGCCTCCAGAGTCACCACAGCTCAACCCCGACTGAGCACGTGCGGCACGTTCCGGAGTCGAGCCTGAGACGGCGTCTTCCGTAGGGGCAGCCCCGTAGGTTAAGGTACATGACTGGGAACCGCAAGGTCGGCGGTTCGATCCCCGGTGCAGCCGCAATAAGATCCGCACAGCCGCTGGGCCCTTGAGCAAGGCCCGTAACCCTGCATTGCTCCAGGGGAGGATTGTCTCCTGCTTAGTCTAATCAACTGTACGTCGCTCTGGATAAGAGTGTCTGCCAAATGCCATTAATGTAATGTAATGAAATGAGTTGAGTGCCTTTCTCTTTGAAGGAATTCATCCCACCAGACTTCCAGATACCGGCAGACTCCATGCCACATTGCAGAGTATGTCACACTGACCACTCAGTACACGCATACACAGACACACATATTACCGATGACTTCTTCCATTTTTTGTTCATTACCTACAGCTACTCTGTTAACAACATCACAGACACTCACAAACCGGGCCCAGAAGACACCAGGGGACCGGGAAGTATTCCAATTCCATTCACAAATAAATTGTGTTCTTCAGTGTAATCCAGTTTATGGTTATTCACTTTCTGACCACTAGATGCCAGTACAATATCAATAATGACTTGCATTCGTTCTCATCTGCCTTTTACATCACATTAATGGCATTTGGCAGATGCTCTTGTGACCTACAACAAAGAGCAAAGTGCATACCCATAACCAGGAATAAGTGCGCTGAAAGACCCCAGAGGGAAGTACGATCTCAAGTGCTAACAGTACAACAAAGATAAGGACTAGGGCCTATTTGATTAATAGAATATATTTTTCTTTCTTTTTTTATTTTTATATATAACGACCATGCAAATATATGAACAATAAAACAGCTTACCTAGCCAACAACAGTTAAGGTTTACAGGGAGGTAGGGAGGGCCTTAATGGCATTTGCGAGGGGCTGAGATAGCCGTTACCCCTGCAGAATGGCCAGTCCAGATGTTGCAATAGAAATATATCATATTAAAGCTATTTGTGGTCCATGTTCTATTTGCAGACTGTTTAGACTGCCTGTTCCTGTTCTGCCAATCAGGCTTGGATTCCCGCTTCCTGGGAAAGGCTCTGTTGGTGTATCACATCACCAGATTTTACTCAGACAAAGCATGTGCTCTCTTCAGTGTGAACCTGGTATAATCAGGGCCTAAACACATATCCAGCATTTAGCCTAATCGATAAAGCATATCAATGAATTATCATATCAATTACAGAATAAAAACAACACTGTCTAAATATGAAATCTACTGTGTAGTGTTGACAGCTATTTTGAACAAGTGAGAAGTTGGATGTACCTGACAAACTAGCTTGCAGCTGCACAGCATATGGGAACTCACAGTACCATGACATAAGCTACAGGATGTGTTTGTTAAAGGTCGGGGGTCCAAACGTTCTAGAATCTGATGTTTCTAGAATCTGATTTTCTCCCATTTCTTAAGACTGGTACACACCAGTGATGAACGGACAACTCCACCCACTTCAAGAAGCCTCTATTTCACATCACCACTGATATCCACATCATTTGCTCAGACTGCAAAACATTTGAGGACCATATTCAGGCTAGCCATGAAGAACTGAAGAGCTTCCACAGAATTCAGCTGATGCCTTCTCATGGGACAGAGGGGACCCAGGCACCCCCTACCTTGGCCAGGCCGGCTCGGTGAGCTCCCTGAGTCTCCATGTGGACCAGGTACTGATTGAAGTCTCTGAACTCCTCCATGGAGGGCCGGAAGGTCATGATTTTGCAGGCCGGGTTAGGAGGGGAATCCCCCTCTACTGCTGCCATTGTGCCTGCCGTAGTCCTGAACATTTACAACACAACACAGCACATATTATTCAGCAACCTGGGAAAACAGCGGAAAAGCAAGGAGCAGCCAAGCATGCACTAAATCAAGAATTTAATTCAATTTCTGAAGGTTAGAGACCATTAACCAGAGGTTGGCATTTTATGAAAAATAATGGAATATGTAAAATGGAATACTGAAGTCAAATATATCATGCCTGAACACATTTTAAGAGCCATGGCTTATTTATTTTATTATTTTTTAAATTAAATTGTCCATCTGCTCCAGCCATGACACGATAGTAAATGTACCAGTCCTGTTTTAATGTCGTTTTAAAAGCTTCCACCAGGTGGGACTCGAACGCGAAACATGAGGTTCAGCACAACTTCATGTAGTTACATTCCATGTCAGATCAGCGTGACGACCAGACAGGTGGAGAAATAAATAATGCAAAATAATAGCAGAAAACGCATGAAGCAGTGCGGTTCCTCTTCAGAGGTCTAAAGATAACTGAAGTAACCGAATCCCTGAAGATAATAACTTATAAGCATCTAATTATCGTTTTTAAATTAGCGATAGCTTTGTTAGCTACAAGTAGCTTTACCGCAAGTAAACGTTAATCAATTTGTCTATAGAACGTTGCAGTGACATTACAACAGCTAGTGCCCGGAAGCGCTAACAGCAGGCCAATTCTTGTATTCAGTTCTTAGTGTGTACGTTTTTCTGAGATTGTGTGCAATGGCAGATGAGGGTTGCGCCAATCTCAATGACACGTTATGAGCTTGCAAGCTCCCTTCGGATAGCACCCCCAGTTAGTTCCATCCCAGACAGTAGCATTGCTTAGCACCTACAGAGTAAATGATCTGTTGCTTGCAATGTAGCTGGTTAGCTACTTAACTGGAATTCAGATCAAATGACTCACTAGCCAGCACGCCGGTGCGCGATATATCAGGTTTATATAGCCTGAAGGAACCTAAATTAACGCTTTACACAGACAGATTGATTAAACTGAGCAATAACTTCACTGCTACTAAGCTTTCAGGCAGTGATGCCAAGTGCCTTAGCAAAATTAGCTAACTTGCAATCACTAGCAATAAACACTTCGCTTAAGGACCACAGTCGTGTTACAGGCCCATTGCAATGCAAGACAATAGAAGCATGAATCGCAGCAAAAATCTGCTACTCTATTTCCCAGATTTCTAGCTCATAACTAACGACCAATATGCCCCTTTTCTTATCTTGACGCACGTACCCAAATCACCAAGACGTTTCGAAAAGATGAAACTTACCGGTACCCTGCTAGAGCAGTTTTTTGTAGGCCAATGTGGAATCCTATGCTGAAATAATGTTCGTTGTGCAATTGTCCACGGCATAGAATTTTTCTGATGTTAATATAAGCGATTTGGTTTGCATAAACAGTGGGACTAAACAGTGGGCTAAACAGCTATGCAATAGGCTCGGTTTCGTGGTGAAATGGGACTGCCTGTAAAGGATTTCTAGTTACCACGCCGAATTAACTTACCTAGTATATATTAACTTGTTTTTTTCTTTTTTTGATTTATGTGCTGTTGTTTTACCAGACTTAATTTAAATCCCAAATACAACGTGACGTCACCTGTTTGCCAAAGAAGGCAAAACCATGACGTTACCACAGGCCACAGTCTCAGGTGTCCTTAAAAAACCGTTATTGAAAAAGAAAATGAAACCCCTAAGAACGAGCATCGTTAACACAAATTAATCTCTAAGAAAATTTAAATAGCCACGACTGCTGCCCAGGATCGAGGCCATCTTGCATCTACTCGGGGGAAAAGTTGACACGATTGCCGGAAAAAGCTTTATGCCAGCTGGAATGTCAGTCTCGGAAATCACGGCGAAACAATAACATTTCTATCATTGTGGCTGGAATCCAAATTTTGACAGCTCTGACGTGCTGTTGGGTGAAGTTAAAGTCCTCTGCCTTGGTTGATGAGAGCTGTTCTATCCCACTAAACCGCTTCTGCAACGGAGAGCATGCGTAGGCGTATTTGAGTGTCACGCTGCGTAAACTCTGCGCAGACGTTCTGATCTCAGCTTCATGTTGATCGACCAATATTTCGCAACGAGCGAAGAGATACGCATCCACATGATTTAACGATCAACGTACCCGCACAAAATTAGCGCAGAATGATCCCCTAAACAACATACTCACGTGTGCGATGATGACGCGCTCCCAGAGCCTCGTAAGAATCGGATTGGCTGAGGGTTTGGACCATTTCTCCACAAGAACATTGTCCAAGTTTGAAATCATAGTTTAGAAATCAACCTGCATGACGTTCTAGGCGTGACTTGTATTTTATATATTCGTTTACGCTTTTGTATTTCACCTATCGAGCTGGCCATATTTCCAGTCATTTAAAATTGTGACCAAATGTACAGGTGCAAATTTGGTCTATAGTACGGACTCTGTCCATGGTGCTGATCTTATTTGGCTATGCACGCTAATGGTTTGTGGCGCGGCAACCAAAAAACCAGACACTCGCCCTAGTAAGACAGCCCTAGTCAGAAATAATTGGTTACGTAACAGGCTCGGGAGCCCGCCTAATTTCGCCGCAATACCACTTTATGAAGACTACGGAAATGTCGTTTCGTACACATTGACTCTTCAATTAAGTTGAAATATTCCTTTTTATTAGCATAAACGTAGATTCAGCGGAATGCATGCTTCAAGCCAGATCTGCAGCCTTAGTCTTCCGTTAAAATAGAACTGGGAATATTTTGGATAACCTCAATCTTTAAATTAAGCAAAGGTTGTGACAATTCTAGAGATGTTAGCAACTGGTCTGTGCTAACCCGACTATAAATTTCACATCCAGATGAGGTCTAGAAATGGCTAATAGTTTAAGATTTAATTTAAGGCGGTGTGTGAGAACATTTTGCCCTGGCTTATTTAAACACAAAAACAAACAAAACGCATTCTAATTATCAGGGGGAAACCGCCGCTATATGCGCATCAATGTTCATAATTGACTTTTTTTACATTCAATGTCTCAACAGAAATTCCTCCTTATAAAGATTGCTATCCTCAAGTAAGCAAATAAAATTCAAAACTGGTATAAAGGCAGGGTAATTTATTAAAAGCAATTTTATTTTCCGTTTTGGAATTAGTCCCTAAAAATAAGAAATACACTTTGTGAATGACAGTAGTATCCCTGCACCAAGCCAGAGATTAAGTTACTGTACAGTGCCCATTCTGATTAACGATGACAATCACTACAGAATTTGTTTAGCCTATTAAAATAAGTTTTTATTTTGGATATACAGACACTGAAAAAGACAAAGAAAAAACAAGACAGTACATAGCAGGACAGAGTACAAAAAGAGAATATAAGATTATTGAATCAGTGACAAAAATATGTTAAGCCACTAATTTCTTTTGCCGTTTGTCCATTAACTTGGACTTGTCTGGTCCTCTATGGCTTGGAACGTTGGCACCATTTTGGCTCTGTGTGGTTCTGGACACAGTAGACACGCCGTCCACAAACTTGGTCTTGTACAGAACGTTGGCATTCGTGAACATTCCGTCCTTTAGGGAGACCACAACAAACTGGAGAGGGAAGAAGAAAGAAATATTCAAATTAATCTTCAAATCTAAATTGGTCAGTTATGGTCATGTCTCTGAAATGCAGTACTTGTGGTAGAGGGTAGCAGCCTGACAGGACCGACTATTCAACCAGTCAGAATCAATAGATACCCTAATATATTACAGGACAGGAAAACTGACATTTAACACTCATGCAGTGCCCATCAAAAAACAAAGATACAACCTCAAATTAACTGGTTATTAATTAAAGACAAAGCTGCAAAGTACAGCAGGTAGATCACGAAACAATCTAGAAATGCTGAAGTTATGTTGGATGTTGCAGCCAAAATAAATAAATGTACAAAACCAGTGGCCTGTATCATGAAGCAGGATTAGCAATTATAACAGCACTCAAGTAAAACCTGGTAAGTAAAACCTCACAAATCTGGAGTATTGACTAAAGTAAATAAAGCCATTCTGGGTTTTACTCAGCAGTTCTCCTGCTGTGTGATGCAGGCCTTGGGGCCTGTGCTCAGATTGCATCTCATATTAAGAGTGTCTGTGATCGAGGATGAATTTGGCCATTTTAGCTCTAAATGGGTGAGCTTCGGTACTGGACAAGGGAAAACTGACCCCAGATCAGATCATGATCAGATCATGGCTCTACAGTGCTCCCATTTTAAGAGCAAGTGCACCTGATAACTGATGTGTGCCAACTGGACAAATAATTCAGGGGCACAACCACTGACTGGGATGCATGGTGTGACTGGTGTGCTCCTACATCTTTCAGCTGAGGGGCAGGTGGGAGTGTGTGTGTGTGTGTGTGTGTGTGTATGTGTGTGTATGTGTGTGTGTCTGCGTGTGTGTGTGTGTGTGTGTGTGTGTGTGTGTGTGTGTATGTGTGTGGTGTGTGTGTATGTGGTGTGTGTGTGTGTGTGTGTGTATGTGTGTGTATGTGTGTGTATGTGTGTGGTGTGTGTGTATGTGTGTGGTGTGTGTGTATGTGTGCGTATGTGTGTATGTGTGTGTGTGTGTGTGTGTGTGTGTGTGTATGTGGTGTGTGTGTGTGTATGTGTGTGTGTGTGTGTGTGTGTGTGTGTGTGTGTGTGTGTGTGTGTGTGTGTGTGTGTGTGTGTGTGTGTGTGTGTGTGTGAGAACGCGCTCCACGCCCCGGCGGGGCTGCGCTTGCCTGTGAGTGTGTGAAGTGTGTGCGCAGCATCTGGCCGATGTTCTGCGTGTGGGACAGGTCCAGCGCGGCGTCCACCTCGTCCAGGATGTAGATGGGCGCCGGTTTGAACAGCAGCATGGCCAGGATCAGGGACAGCGCCACCAGGGACCTGGAGGACGAACAGCAGTCAGCTCAACGCACACTCCCCACACGCCCAAACGCTCCTCACGCCCAAACGCTCCCCACACGCCCTAACGCTCCACACGCCCAAACGCTCCACACGCTCCACACGCCCAAACGCTCCACACGCCCAAACGCCACACACGCCCAAACGCTCCACACGCCCAAACGCTCCACACGCCCAAACGCCACACACGCCCAAACGCTCCACACGCCCAAACGCCACACACGCCCAAACGCCACACACGCCCAAACGCTCCACACGCCCAAACGCCACACACGCCCAAACGCCACACACGCCCAAACGCCCCACACGCCCAAACGCTCCACACGCCCCACACACGCTACACACGCCCAAACGCTCCACACGCCCAAACCCTCCACACGCCCAAACACTCCACACGCCCAAACACTCCACACGCCCAAACACTCCACACGCCCAAACACTCCACACGCCCAAACACTCCACACGCCCAAACACTCCACACGCCCCACACACGCTACACACGCCCAAACGCTCCACACGCCCAAACGCCACACACGCCCAAACGCCCCACACGCCCAAACGCCCCACACGCCCAAACGCCCAAACGCCCCACACGCCCAAACACCCCACACGCCCAAACACTCCACACGCCCAAACACTCCACACACCCAAACACTCCACACACCCAAACACTCCACACGCCCTGTGAGGCGCCGTAGCTCTATACACCCACACCCCAGTCACCCGGCTCTGCGGCCGGGTCCATCACCGCACAGGTAGCTTTCCTCGGGGCAGGGACTGACCTTTGACCTCCGCTCAGCTCTGTGAGGTTCTCTTTCCAGGTGTTGCCCAGGGCGACCTTGAACTCCAGACCGTCCAGGACCCCGCGGCCTTCGGGGGGCGCCAGGCGAGCGTCCGCTCCCGGCAAGAGGGTGGAGAAGATGGAGCCGAAGTCTTTGTTCACCTGGACACACGCGTGTGCACAGACACATACAGAAATCAAACCGCCATTAACGGATAAAGGTCCAGGACAACAGCCTGGTTGGACTGTGTGTGTATATATATACACGTTCCCCACAGCCTGGTTTGGAGGCTTGCTGGCGTTACCTTCTGCCAGGCGATGTTCAGGGCCTCGTTCTTCTTCTGGTCGAGCTCCTCGATTGTCTTCAGGATCTTGGACTTGTCAGCCTCCACAATTCTCTTCTTCTTCATCAAGTCATTGTACTGAGAGTAGAGCGAGCAGAAGGTGTGTTTTGTTCCAGTCACCAGGCTTTGCTAATCAGCACAATTCTTCAGGCAGGAGGTATAATGCATGGGTGGGTTCATGGGTGGAACACAAGGCACAACTTTTACTTTCTGACCCCTGGACTTTCCAGCTCCACCATTTACATTACACCCGCAATTTGAACCATCATGTCCCCTTAACCCTCGTGACAATCCCACCCCATGTAATAAAGACAGTAGCAGTGACTGTATTCTGGCTACACTGGAAAACCCATCGCGGGACAGACCTTCTCCTCGGCCTGGCTCAGCATGTTCATGGCCCTCATGTTGACGTTGCGCTCCAGCTTCCCCTTGGCTTCCTCCAGCTTCTTCAGCCGCTGCCCCGCCTCCTTGGGGTTGTTGGCCTTGAAGTCGTAGGCCGTGTTGGGCTGGCCGAACAGGTGCCTCTCCGGGGCGATCCAGTCGTTCTCCGCCAGCATCCTGGAGACCTGCACAGTGCGACAGAGAGCGACAGCCGAACAGTCAAACCGGTGCAGCCGTTAACAGTGAATCCCTCAATCGGTGCAGTGTTTAGTGCCCCTGCTAACAGTGAATTCACCGTTAGCACAGCAGTTAGCACAGAAGCGAACAGTGAATTCCCCATTAGCACTGCAGCTAGCACAGACGCTAACAGTGAATTCACCATTAGCAGAGCAGTTAGCACAGATGCTAACAGTGAATTCACCATTAGCACTGCAGTTAGCGCAGCTGCTAACAGTGAATTCACCATTAGCAGAGCAGTTAGCACAGACGCTAACAGTGAATTCACCACTAGCAGAGCAGTTAGCACAAACGCCAACAGTGAATTCACCACTAGCAGAGCAGTTAGCACAGATGCTAGCAGTGAATTCACCGTTAGCACAGCAGTTAGCGCAGCTGCTGACAGTGAATTAGCACAGCCGCCTCTCACAGGAGTTAGTTAGTTAAACGTTAGCGCGCGGTTAGCGTGAGGTACCCGCGCGGCGGCGTCCGCGCTGTCCTTCCGGTGCTTGCTGATGTTGTGCTCCAGCTCCTTGATGCGCAGCTGCGCCTCGTTGTTCTTCTCGCGCAGAGCGTTCACTTCCGCCGTCTTCCCCTTGATCTCCCGATCCTGCGCCATGATCACCTCCTTCTGCTGGGACAGCTCCTCCTGGGCCTTCTTCACCGCCTCCTGCGAGTCACAGGAGGCATGAGGGGGAGTCACTGCTACACCCCTCCCAAATGACACCGTCCCAACACAAAAACACAATTCAGATTCAATCCGGTTTGGCTTTTCATGATGCGGAAACAACGTTAGCCGCGCTAGCCCGATATCCACTTGTCTGTAAGCCTATTGAACCATGACTCAGCACAATGCAGTGTGCGTGTGTGTACGAGTGAGAGACAGGCCGGCAGGACTGACCTTGCTGCTGGACACGTCGGTTGCCATGTTGTCGATGTGCTCTCTCAGGGCCGTTATGGCCTGGTCCACGGCCTCCATCTGCTGCTGATAGCCGGCCTGCTCCCTCTGGAGCTCCTGCAGCTCCAAGGCCAGGGCGTCTGCCTCCTGCAGGGGAGAGAGAGACCAGCGCCAGCTCAGAGACCAGGGCCCACAGCGCAAAGCAGGGCTACAGTGTTAGCTGGATAAGAACAACCCTTCCCAAATCTGGAACAAGGACTGCGGCAAAGGGCATTTTCAGGCTTTACTCTGCAAACTGCATAATCCTGCTTCACAATACACCCCCTGGAGTGGCTTGTTTAGAGAACCATCACCATGAGACCAAAACTACAACCATCTGCACAGTAAGGTGCATTGTAAAACAAATTTAAGCACATCTTCTGGGAAAAGAAGAGCTTATTCAAATTCACATTTATGCACGGCAGCGTGATTTATGCGCACACACACACCTGTTGCTTCTCCTTCAGTTTCTTGTTGAAGGCGTCGGCTTTCTTCTTGGCCGCGTCGAGTTTCTGCTGCGCCGCCTTCAGCTCCTTCTCTCGCTCCGCCTCCGCGTTCTTCATCTTGTTCTCCAGCACCTTGAACTTCTCCTCCGCCTTCTTCTGCACCTCCTTTGTCGTCTTCAGAGTCTCCTCGCTCTCCTCTGCGCCCCCCGAGACCGTACGTTAGCTCAGAGTAGCACTAAAACGCCGCCACACTCCCCGCCTTCAGACATTTCCAACTGACACTCAGGCCGATTCTCATTGAGAGCTCTGACTGGTGAATGTGGCCTGTAGCGTAGTGGTTAAGGTAAAGGACTGGGACCCGCAAGGTCGGTGGTTCTAATCCCGGGGTAGCCACAATAAGATCCACACAGCCGATGGGCCCTCGAGCAAGGCCCTTAACCCTGCATTGCTCCAGGGGAGGATTGTCTCCTGCTTAGTCTAATCAACTGTACGTCGCTCTGGATAAGAGCGTCTGTCAAATTTCAATGTGGGGCGACATGGCTCAGGCAGTAAGAGCAGTTGTCTGGCAGTCGGAGGGTTGCCGGTTCGATCCCCGCCCGGGCTGTGTCGAAGTGTCCCTGAGCAAGACACCTAACCCCCAAATGCTCCTGGTCGGCGCCTTGCATGGCAGCCAATCGCCATTGGTGTGTGAGTGTGTGTATGAATGGGTGAATGAGAAGCATCAATTGTACAGAGCTTTGGATAAAGGCGCTATATAAATGCCAACCATTTACCTGTAATGTAATGTAATGAATGTGGAGTGCTTTGATAGAGTTGGAGTAAAAACCTACAGGACATTAAATCTCCAAAAAACAGGGTTGGGCAGCCCTGATTCAGACACATTCCCTCAGTATTAGTTCTTGGCAGGAGCCCTTATATAGTGTAGCGATCAGTTCTAGGTAACATGTCTGTGTGCAGTTACCAATGGTCTTGCGAAGGATCTGTAGCTCCTCCTCCTGTTTGTGATAGGAGCTCTGCTGGAGTTTGACCTGAAGAAGCTCCGCCTCCTCACACTTAATGTCCAACTGCTGCTTCAGCTGCCTGTACCTGTAATGACCAATAGGGCAGCCCTGAACACTTCGACACATTTTACAGTCTCAATAGAATAACATGGCAGACACCGATTCTCACCCGACTAATAGTTTCACTTAACATTTAAAATGCATTCACAAATCACAATGATTTCAGGATTTTGGGTAAATCACTTCGGCAGAACAAGGCACAAAAGCAACAGAATCTTAATAATAATTTGATCACTTTAAAAACAGAAATCAGCACCTTGTAAAACTGTGGAGGTGACACAGGGTTAATTTAAAGGCAGGGACGCACGTGCGCTGCCTGTGTGTGAGGCACAGCGGGTCAGGAAGCACTCACTTCTCAGCCGTCCCTTTAAGGCCGCTCAAGGCCTTCTCTACAGAGCGCAGCTCCGTCTCCTTCGCCCCCAGCTGGTCCTTGACGTCCTTCAGCTCCTGGAGTTTGGACAGCACGGAGGCGCTTTGCGCCCGGGCCCCTGGGAAACGCAGGACAGGCCCCAGTCAGCCCTGCAGGCCTGAGACACTGAGACACCCAGTCAGCCCCGCAGGCCTGAGACACTGAGACACCCAGTCAGCCCCGTAGGCCTGAGACACTGGGACACCCAGTCAGCCCCGTAGGCCTGGGACACCCAGTCAGCCCCGTAGGCCTGAGACACCCAGTCATCCCCATAGCCCTGAGACACTGGGACACCCGGCCACTCAAATGCAGACCCAAGCAGACGCGTCAACACTGTTAAAATGATCGGTTTCTGAACGGACACCAATGTCTGCACGAGGGGACATTGGAGCAACAGGATTGATTCTACTCAATGAGATGCATCTGATAGGACTGATTTGTATGGGTTGGTTGAACAAAAACAGCCTCCACGAGACAACCAGATTTACCTTATGACATCCAGGCTCATTCTCATTAAGAAATAACTACTCAGTATGAAAATAACCGCAGTATGCAGCGGATATCTTGTTTATACACAGCAGCCATGAAAGGGCTGACTTTGTAAACAGCACGCGTGTCCTCACAAGGCTGTGTGTAAAGTCGCCTCACCTCCGCTGAGGGTCCCCTGGGGGTCAAACACATCCCCCCCCAGGGTGACGGTTTTGGTCATGACCCGCTTGTCGAAGGCCACTTTCTTGGCGTTGTCCAGGGTGTCGCTGACCAGCGTGGTCCCGAACACATACTCCATGGCTTTCTGGACCTCCGACTCGTACCCCACCAGAGACAGGGCGGAGTGCACGTTATCAGGCCCAACCTGAAACACATTAAAACACCAGCGCTGAAGAGGACCCAGAGACCGGCCTACCAGCCACCGTGATTTTATACAGAAAGATGCAATTTCACAGGATTAATTTTCATACATCCATCCATTATCGGAACCCGCTTATCCTGAACAGGGTCGCAGGGGGGCTGGAGCCTATCCCAGCATACATTGGGGTGAAAGGCAGGAATACACCCTGGACAGGTCGACAGTCCATTGCAGGGCACACACACCATTCACTCACACACTCATACCCTCAGGCAATTTAGACTCTCCAATCAGCCTAACCTGCATGTCTTTGGACTGTGGGAGGAAACCGGAGTACCCGGAGGAAACCCACACGAACACGGGGAGAACATGCAAACTCCGCACAGAGGCGCCCCGGCCGACGGGGATTCAAAGCCAGGACCTCCTTGCTGTGAGGCGGCAGTGCTACCCACTGCACCATCCGTGCCGCCTCATACAGTTCAGTTTCTTTTTATTATTATTATTGAAGATTGTTGCATTCTCAGGCTTTTTTTTTTTCTTTTTTCAGTGATACAATTGCCAATAATATCACCTGGGTATACATTGGACTTAATGGTCTCAATAGAAATCCTTACCAGGTTTTTTGCAGCCTTCACAACGTTGTCATTCAAGGTTCTCGCTGAAATTTTGTTCAAGGGAATCATGGTGTATCTGCGTTTCAGTTCTCCCTTCTCCAAGATCTTTTTACCTGTTACCTAGGTGTGGTATGGGGGGGGGGGGAACAGTTAACACACTAGAAATTCTCATAGAACTACATACAAAAAAAGAAAATAATAGAAAAAGAAAAGAAAAAAGATATTTTAAAAAGCTACCACTTCCTTTATGGAGAAGAAAAAAGAAAAAAAAGAAAAGTCAATTCTGAAAGCACCGGAAAGAATCCATCTCCCCTACTGATGGAGTTCACCACTTAATCGTTACTCCTGACTGATCAACAGGGAAAGATAATGCGCCTTCCCAAAATGTCTCGGGTTTGAGTGAAAGAATTCACCTCTGTGTCCACCACCACGTTGTAGAGCCGGCCCCCGGCCACCACCTCCAGCGCCGTGGCGTTAGACACGTCGCTCACAGAGATCAGGTTGGCCACCAGGCCCTTCACTCTGGTCCCGTCCCAGTTCTTCTCCGGGTCTCTGGAAGAGAGGATCACAAGGGGCACATTGGGTCGGGACACCAAAGACCTTCTGCATACAGTGGTGTTAAAATGCAAAACCAAATACCAAGGAAGGCCTTGTTCTACACAGGTCTGTGTAGGAGTCGGGTTTGCGCTTCGTAAACAAGAATTGTATTCGCAATAAAAATGAAAAGTTGTTAAAACTATTTTCGAAAGGCAGGAGAAGTGTGAGGTGGGGGCAGGGAATAATTCAGTGGACATTTACACGTATTCGAATCTCAGATTGGGGAACTTGGCCATCAGAGACTCGTAGGTATCCCTCAGCTGGGCCACCTCGCGCGACAGTGTCCGTCTCTTCTCGATCAGCCCCTCCTCCTTCCCATCTGGGATGAAGAACAGCATGTCAGAACCAGAAGAAGCACAGCAGATTCAGCAGATTCAGTAGATTCAGCAGATTCACCGACGCGTGCTGAAGGGACTCCCCACCTTCGTAGTTCAGTTTCTTCATCTCTGCCTCCAGCTTGTCCTGGCTCTTCTTCACGCCCTCCAGGGCGTCCTGGACCTTCTTGTAGCCACCGTCCATCTTCTTCACCTCGGCCTGCTTGGTCTTCAGCTCCTCCTGCGCGTGCTTCAGCTTCATTTGAGCCTTAAACAAACAAACAAAAACACAAACAAAAATGAAAACTCAAATGCTCTCATGTAGGTCATGCAAATCAGCAAACCCCAGGGCAAGTTGCCCAGATACGTTTTCAGGGAGGGAGTTATTGAGGGGGGAGGGGGGGGGTCATCATAAACCAGACGCCCTTTGTCGTCGCATACCAGAAATGAACAGACGTAATTATAGGAATACTTCCAATTTTCTTCCGGAAACAGAAACCTCCCTGTGGTAAGATGCCCGAGGGTGGTGTAGGAGTGAGGGAGACAGAGCCTAAAATCTCAAGAGCCATGTCCAACACGGCGTTTATTTTCCTTTTTCCCTCCTTTTCTTTTTTTCTTTTAAGTGCGTATGTTCACAGTGGTCTATTTACAAATGACTAACAAATACACAAACAAACATTTACCAACAAAGTACTGTATAACATGTCACAAGGGAGGCTACTGAGCCTCCAACACCGCCGTTTCCTCGATCGCACCGCCGTGCTCACCTGCTTGGCCTGGGTGTCGGCCTTGCTCGTGTCGTTCTAGGTGCTCGTGTCGTTCTAGGTGCTCGTGTCGTTCTAGGTGCTCGTGTCGTTCTTGGTGCTCGTGTCGTTCTTGGTGCTCGTGTCGTTCTTGGTGCTCGTGTCGTTCTTGGTGCTCGTGTCGTTCTTGGTGCTCGTGTCGTTCTAGGTGCTCGTGTCGTCCTAGGTGCTCGTGTCGTTCTAGGTGCTTGTGTCGTCCTAGGTGCTTGTGTCGTCCTAGGTGCTCGTGTCGTTCTAGGTGCTCGTGTCGTTCTAGGTGCTCGTGTCGTTCTTGGTGCTCGTGTCGTTCTAGGTGCTCGTGTCGTTCTAGGTGCTCGTGTCGTTCTAGGTGCTCGTGTCGTTCTAGGTGCTCGTGTCGTTCTAGGTGCTCGTGTCGTTCTTGGTGCTCGTGTCGTTCTAGGTGCTCGTGTCGTTCTAGGTGCTCGTGTCGTTCTAGGTGCTCGTGTCGTTCTAGGTGCTCGTGTCGTTCTAGGTGCTCGTGTCGTTCTTGATGCTCACCTGCTTGGCCTCGGTGTCGGCCTTGCTCATGTCGTTCTTGCAGGCCATCATCTGCCCGGCCAGCGTGGCGTCCTCTCCGTCCTCGTTGGTGGACAGGCCGGCGGACACGGCGTTGAAGTGCTGCTGGGCGGTGGCCAGGGCCTCCGTGTCCTTCCGCCCCTCCTCCTGAATGCTGCTCAGCTTCTCCGCCATCTTGGCCACCTCCTTTTCCTTCGCGGCCATCACTTTCTTATCCTGGGCGTCAGCGGAGCAGAGTTAAACACCGCAGTGCCCCCCTTCCCCCACTGACTTCCCCTTCCCACGACTACTGTCTGTTCTGGCTCCACGGTGGTGGAACGAACTCCCCGTTGAGGTCAGAACTGTAGAATCTCTCCCCACCTTCAAGCGCAAACTGAAGACGCACCTCATCAAGCAGCACCTCTCCCCGTCCCTCCCTACCTCCCTGTGAACCTTAATTGTTGTCTTTCTGTGATTTACTTTGTGTATCGGTATTTTTAGTTGGCTAGGTAAGCAGTGTTTGGTTAAGTTTGGTCACTTATGCTTTGTTGTTTGTTCGTTTATTTTGTTTGTTTATAAAAAAAATTCTGATAGGCCCTGGCCCTTATCTTTGTTGTACAGGTAGCAGTTGAAATTGTACTTCCCCTCTAGGGTCTTTCAGTGCACTTATCCCTGGTTATGGGTATGCACTTTGTTGTAGGTCGCTCTGGATAAGAGCGTGTGCCAAATGCCATTAATGTAATGTAATGTAATTGACCACCAATAAGCAGTTAAAAGGTACAATAGGTCATTTGTGTTAGAACATTGTCACAAGACCATTGTAAATCCCTTCCTACCATTGTAAAAGGCTCACTGACATGTCGACTCGCCCTCTGCCTGTGTTTATAGTCCTTAAATTCAGGTCTCAATATATGCAGTTAACCGGCCTGCACACTGCACCAAAACATTGTATAACTGCACAACAATTCAAGCTCATCGGTTAAGAATTGGTTCTAATTGCCACAACCAATGGCATTTCAATGTGAGCGCGTTCAGAGAAGGGGTGGGATAAACAGTGTTGTGGTTTGAGTGTATTACTTGCTGCAATTCCTCTCTTGACCGTTAGAAGTCCGAAATTACCTATTGTACCTTTAAAGCAACCCTGGGACAATTTTAATGATTAGTCGACTACCACCCATGTGAAAAATGTGAGTTGTAAGAGAATTGCCCCACATGAATAAAATGAGAAACGATGAACCAAAGGAAAAGGCAGCATCACCCATCACTTTTCTACTGGATGTCGAGCTGCAGAACACAGCCAGCCGTCGTCCTCTCCAGCGCCCCACACCCATCCCACCAGCCGCAGCCTCACCTCCTCCATGCTCTTGACGAGCTCTTTGCGCTTCTTGGTCTCCTCGTTCAGGTTCTGCTTCTTCAGGTCCAGGGCGCTCTGGGCCTTGGCGTCCACCCTCTGCACCTCCGAAAGAGCATCCTCCAGGGACTTCAGGACTCCACCCACGTCCTGCAGTAAAAACACAAGCCATGAGGTCACAGGCCACATGCCCTGTAGCAAGGCCATTGGGAGTGCGTCCCAATACAATTCATCCTCCGTTCCTCCTGCATTCCAGATGCATTTTTTTCAAGCATCAGGAGGCACCCCTATGCCAAAGGTGTGGATTATCCCCAAATGTGCAAAGTATGTGTTCTGTCATGCGTTTCTTCCATCCATGACCTCAGCCAGCTGAGTTCACCAAATAAGCTCACCTCCTGCCTGAAGAATTGTGCCAACTTGCAAAAAGAAATTGTAAAAAAAAAAAATCACAGCGGGGGTAGTTTATTAATCTGGATTGTCCACCCAATCACCCCATAATCAGCAGCCCGTCATCAGGGCATGTGAAGGAGTGGCCGGGACCCTGGACGGCACGGCCAGAGCGGGGCGGGGGGGGGTTTGGGGGCGGGTTACCTTGTCCCTCTTCCTCTCCAGCTGCTGGATCTCCAGCGAGAGCTCCTGGACCTTGCGCTCGTTCTCCGCCATGCTGCCCTGCAGCGCGGCGATGCTGTCCTGCATCACCTGCAGGTCCTCGGCGGACTTGACCTTGGTCTCCTCGGCGCACACGAACAGGTACGCCACGTACAGCCGGCTCAGGTGCTCGATCTCCCGCATCAGCTTCTGGTACTCCAGGTAGGAGGACCGCTCCTGTGAGAGCAGGCCAAAGGCTCAACACTCCAGACCCGCATGCGGCCCAGTACAGGCCCCTGACCCGTGAACCATTTTCCCTTGCACATTTGGACCACAAAAGTACCACAGTACATTACATTACATTACATACATACATTAATGGCATTTGGCAGACGCTCTTATCCAGAGCGACGTACAGTTGATTAGACTAAGCAGGAGACAATCCTCCCCTGGAGCAATGCAGGGTTAAGGGCCTTGTTCAAGGGCCCAACGGCTTATTGTGGCTACAACGGGATTAGAACCACCGACCTTGCGTGTCCCAGTCATTTACCTTTACCACTATGCTAAAGGCCACCCCAGTCATTGCACAAAACAAGCTCTTTTTTAAATGTTCATATCATCCACACCCTGCAAGCATGAACACCTGCCATAATTACATTACAAGGCATTTAGCAGACGCTCTTATCCAGAGCGACGTACAACGAAACAAACAGCTTGACAGAAACACTGCAATTCATAGACAATTGCTTGAAATGAGATATTGCTGAAAAGCGTCCCATGGCAGGATACAGAATAAATCAAACCCACCTCCTTCAGCTTCTGTAGAGTGGGAGTGATTTCCTCTTCAAGAACCTAAGGATAAGCGAGGAGAAAGCTCGGTCAAATTTGGCCGTGGTTCCGAATGGAGGATCCACAGCTGTGGCTAATGGTTACTTACAGTCTGGATCTCTTTTAGTTTGGCTTCCTTCTTCTCGATAGTCTTCTGAGCGCTGATTTTTTTACACTCGTACATCCTGGTGCCAGCAGCCTCCTCGATCATGGCCAAGATCTAATGAACAGAACGCATATTTATATTAATATTATTATTTGTCATTCTAAAAGAAAGCGTACTGCTATTATTATTAGTCCTTAGGTAGGTTCACTTTCTCCAGGGTGACTCAAGAGGACACTAAAACAGGAGTAAAAGGTTCCAGTAGACAACACACTAATTACACAATGCTAAGATAAAAGGCACCAGTCAAAAGATATATTATGTATTCAGCACTCCTATATTGGCAGCATAACAGAAAATATTGCATTGACAAAAGTCAATCTTACCTCAGGTGGTTTCATGTTTAGGACTTTGGTAATTCTCCCCTGGGGCAAAACAGTTTTACAGTTTTAGAATTAATTGTGCCCAAAAAAATGTTTAGCACAAATGTTCTGTTGCATGCTCACGTTGCGGTACAAGACACCACAGTGCTTACCTGCATGATGAGGAAGTGGGGATTGTTTACGTTCAGCCCAACAGAGCAGAAGAGGTCCTGCACGCGAGTGTTGTTGGCGTTCATGCCGTTAATCAAATATCTGTTCTTTCCACCTATAACTACCTTTGGGGTTCAAAAAAGGGAACACGATTATTTATTATAACAGGCATGCCACTTAACTAGGGTATGTGTGTCCAAGTTACATGTCACATTACAAGTCACATCCTGATTTCTATTCACTAACTTAGCTAGCCAGCTAACGTTAGGTGCGTACGAATGTTAGCTAGCCATCAGCGTTGCACAAATACCTTTCAACGTAACTTACCTGTCTGGTAACGGTGATTTCATCATGGGTTTCAAATCCAAGAGGGCTCTGCTTCTTGTCAGAGTTGTCGAATGTAATTGAAACGGTAGCTTTCGTGATTCCAGCTTGACCATTTTTGTATACCAAATCCTGAAGATTTGACGCCCGCACCTAATATTGCAGAATAAGGATTTGACTCGTTAGCAGCCGATTGCTGGCTGGCTGGTTGGTTGGTTGGTTGGTTACGATCTTCTCGCGAGCTACTTAGTCAGTTAACGTTAATCAAATTGTTAATCAAACTTCATTTAACGCAACTTTGTAACAGCAGTGGTATGTAAAATCATACTAAAATCAACGAAAACAAGATCTCTGACATTAGCTAAACGTTAGTTAACTGTTTGCTGACTGAATCGGCGTGCTATTGAGCACAGGCACTTTTCAAAAGCTAACTAGCTAATTTAACCTTGTTCATTTTTACGCACAAGTTAGCAGACCCTGTCATCTTACCTGTGACAGATTGGAGATTCCGAGCAGAAAACAGATGGAATCAAGGATATTTGATTTCCCACTGCCATTCAGTCCAGTAATTGCATTGAACAGAGGATCAAACCCATTGATTTCTGTCCTCTGGGCGTACGATTTGAATCCCTCTATGATAATAGATTTGATATGCATCGTAGCGTCAACCCTCAGCCCAGCGGCTAAAAACAAAGTTAAAAAAATAAATACAAAGCAAGTCAATCGCGGTAATAATCCTTCTTAGCTATCCGACTAAGAAGAATGTAACGTATCTCAGAATGCAACTTCCCGTCTCTGTTTTTGAACTTAAATTTTTGGCGCCAGACGACCGTTTCACTTGGTCACTATGTCACATACGCGCCCTCAATGCGATAGTGACGACACTGGAATGAAAGACCACGATTGGTCCATTAGATTTGTTTTGAGTCGCTTTCTTATTACGCACATACAAAAAAGGAAAGTCGCTAGATTCGCGCTTCACTGTACAACCGTGTGCGGAGTGGTTATATAAGTAATTATGTTATTCTGTACTCGTTTATTTTCTGACAGTAAATCCAAACCCATGTCGATTGGGGGGGGGGGGTTCTAACGTCTGACGGAGCGCAGGGGCTCAGAAAGAAAGCATATAAAACTATTTCTTAAACGGGGAGGCAGGATGTGCTTCAGTTGTTATTTTTGTGCATATTTCCTATTGGATGAAACTCACTGGGGGACTTCACATTTAAAGTGGTGACAAAGCATGCAGGCACATTTAATTTTCAACGATTTCCCATTCAAACCACTTAGTGGCGCTATAACCATGTCGTTATTCCTTGTGGGACGAGGGTGCAGTGAAACAGTTGGGGTAAATGCAAGCTTTGCGCCTTACTTTAGCCATTTGACATATATGATATATGCTTGTTAATTTTGTTTTATATGCATTTATTTATATACTTTCATTTCGAGCTTAATATTAAAGTATGGAGTTTTGTACCAACAATAACGCTGCAGTTTAAATTCTGCCCTAGGCAATGGAAATGGTATTGCATGCAGCAGTACTTCAATGGCCACTGGTTTTTGTCACATTTATCACAGCAATATGTATGTGAAATACATTTCATTATAGCAACGCACACAGCCCTGTCCAAACAGTTCGCCGAGGCCCTATAGATGTAGCTTTTTTTTCTTAAACATCCAAAGGAATATTGTCAGTCTTGGTTTTTTAAGTGTACATCTAAATCATTACCAAGTTATTTTAAATGAATAAATTCATAAGTAATTCTGCAATCTAATGTGGAATTACATCATATACTAACTATTGTCCTATTGGAGAGAATTGCAGAGTCTCTTGTGTGTGTATACCCCCATTATCTTGCCTGAGTCTAAGTGTCTTATTTGAATAAGGAAAGGAGTGGTATAAAGCAAATGTGCTGTCTGGATAGTTAGCACACTCTAATACATCGTCAGTGTTATATTATCGTCCCAGAACAGCAGTGATCAGTGGAATCACTTCTGAGAAATCTCAGATGCACTTGAGGATATATGTACTGAAACATCAATGGGCACAGCTGGTGAATTAGCAGAGTTCCCCAACTGCGTAAATATGTAGTCATCAGCTCTACAAACAGAAGGCATGTTAGCAGAGACAGCCCAGGTGGGATGTTTGTGTGGAGTTATTCTACATAGCTGTGAGCTCAGGTGGGTGTATCTTATTAGCACGGCCTATTTTTACACCGTGATTTACACAAGACATGCTGGGTGTTCTTTGAGGATATATGGAGGACCGAGACTGTTTACGCTTCAGAAAGGAACAATATTGTGCAGGAAGTGAGGATCTCAGCAGGAGCTAAAATGGCCTGGATATTATCATGGGTACCATAAAAAAACAGGGCATCTCTTCCCAGATAAACATGTGGCCTTATAATTATTATTTATTGGCCAATGTGTACAACAGTACTACAGCACATGTAACGACTGCTGTAATAGGTGCTTCAGATTTTACAAGGATAAAGGTTGTATGCACACAATAATTAGAATATAATTTAATATGTTTTTTGCATGACTTGCAGTGCGGCAATGTATGCATAATTGAATACCCTGAAGCAGTTACACAATTAAATTTGCAGGGCATATGAAAGGGGCAGCTCCTCCAGCTTCAGTTTCATACTTCTGAGGCAGAGAAAACAAGGTCCTCTTTTGTGTGTCTGATAACTCCAGCTTTAGGGGGCCAAGGAAGCAATGCAGTGCACATGAAAAACCGCACCCTTAACCCTTAGAACAGGGGTGTCAAAATCCAGTCTTGGAGGGCCACAGTGTCTGCTGGTTTCCTTTCAATCAGTAGTCAATTAAAGACTTTGAAATGCATCTCTCATTCTGAAACACACCAGAAACCAGCAGACACTGCAGAGATTGACACCACTGCCTTAGAAGAGCAGAACTCCACTGCTTTCTATTATCAGCAATGATTGTTACATCAGCATTAGAATGTTCAGTTAAGAACACTCTAATCACATATTTGTGACCTCATACCTTAAAGGGTTAAGTACAGTCAGTCTGAGTGCCCCCCCCCCCCGCACACACAAGTGCCCAGGAGTGGTCTCTTAAACAGGTTCTGGGGATGAGAGCAATTTCATGGTAAAACGGGAACATACTTTTATTTCCTGGCCCTTCATTTAGGAAGAGTGGCCAGGGTCCCATCACTCGATTAGCCGGCACTCAATGCTAATCAAATAAAAAAGTCCACCTCTGGAACCGCAGCAACCTTTGAAATCCGCACTCAGGTCCATCCGTCGCAATTACGTACAGCACCTACACGGGGAATGACCTAGATGCGCAGTGACCTCTAAGATTACCCAAGCATGGAACACAGGACGAGAGCGATCCTTCACCGTCCGCTGTTTGAGCCCTCGAGGGACTGCAGCTACAGTGACCGTTTCTACCCAGAGCTCCCGTGCATTTCAGTAACACCTCTTTCATCCCTGTGTCCATGCACAGGTGGCTGCTAGTGAGGTCAGAGGCTGATAAACAGGTGATTGACAGCTGCCAAACTACATTGCTGCCGTCCTCACCACTCCCTCACTAATGGAGGTTTTGGTTGGTCAGCCTCCTGCAGAGGTGGAGAGTCCAGGGGTCAGAAAGTAAAAGTCCTGCCACGTGTTTCTTCCACCCATGAACTCAGCTCAGCTGATTCCATGAGTTCTACCTACTGGGGTGTGTCTCAATACTCTAAAAAATACATCCTCGTTTCCTACACCCGTCCTCCATACTTTGGAAATGTATGGAAGCGAGTATACTGGACTGAACCTTTATATTCTGAGTGTGGATCTTCCACCTCTGGTTTCCAGCGTCTGTGTTGTAATGTTTGAATATTCATGAAGAGAGACATACTCCTGTCAGTCTTAGACTATGGAGATGAGTATCTTGGGTCTAGTTATTATTTTGTTCTGTTGGGTAATAATGCTTATGGTGCTGTCCTGAATGGTATGCTTTTTTGGAACAGCCCTTCATGACTAGTCATAAGGAAACGGCAAATCAGCACACTATCAGTCAATAATGCAACTGAGAAAAGTTTTGTTTAGCATACAAGGCCTATCAGTCAACATAGCTCAGACAGGAAGAACAATACTATTATTATGTTAATTTGCAACAGATAAAGTATGTTTGCACAGGTATTCACTCCCTCGATCTGTTTTATTCGGATGCTGTCAATGCGATTCATATTTCATCCTGCGGTATTCCAGACGTCGCTCTTTTGTGTCATGAGATCAGCACTCCGTGCAATTTATTTATTTATTTCGCCTATCCGCTGATGCTGGGGTTCCTGCGTGATGAATGCCAGCTAGCATCAAATACAAGACGAAAGATGTTTGAATCAACTTTTTTTCCAGCCATGATCGCAAAACAGCTGCATATTTAGGGCGAGAGGAGTTGCGGTATAAATGTTCCTGAAGCGTATTCGCGGCGCCGTTGGTCATTTTTCTTCAACTGCTCACCTCCGCTCCGCCTCCCCCTTTTTACTCGATGAAATTAAATTGAACTAACAGCACGCGCGGAGGAGTAATAAATAACGCGGTAGCTCCGAGCGACTGTCTAAATTGCAATAGCAATGATTCATCCTGCACATTTAATTTTCATCAGGTTCAGAGACGGCATCTCTTTTATCACACCACTGGAGAAACATTTAATACCAGACTTCTACAAAAAAAGTCTGCTTAACCACACAAATCATTAATTTAAAGGCTATAGGACTGAAGCCGCAGAACTGTTAACGACGTAGTTTATTTTTAGTGCGTTGACTGTTCATTCGTGCCGTCCAATGGGAAAACAAAGAATGCTGTGAAATCAAAAGCGTGACATGTTCAGAGCCACAGGTTTAGGTGCGAATTTAGCAAGGAAGGAACAGGTTTTTATTTTTTATTTTTTCTGTTTCTGGCTGTATTGCGTTGTTTGACGGCGTTATGCACAAGTATTATTAACACGTTATTTATGGACACAGTTATCACAATAGCTGACTTAAGAAAGAAAAACATCTGGCTACTGCTTTGGTGTAGGTCTACCATTTGACAGCTGTAAACAAAGCAAAACAAAAACGAGATTCTATTCATAATGTGCATGCATGCAAAACATCTTGCAAATTAATTATTTATGATAGTTTTGCCTAATTGCTTTTCCCAAAGCGCTGCTTATATTTTCCTTTAAAATTCAGTTTTTCTCTCCCTCAATTTGGAATGAATTGTCATTTCAGGCCCTTCAAAATGCATCAGTCATGTCATGCACAGACAGTGTCATGCCTGCTCTATCAGGAATGTGGAACACCAGACCCAGTAGCGAGACCATGGTGTAGCTTTTCGTTCAAAGTCTGTATTGTAATAAAGGCAGGTCAGACAGGCGGGGTTCAATAGACAGCAAATGGGAATAGCAGGGAATAGGCAGTTTGTTATCAAGCGTCCAGGCAAACGGTCAATACTCCAGCAAACAGATGTAACAAGGATAATCCAAATCTAAGTCGTGGTCACAGGAGAAGGGTCGATGACAAGTGGGCCGAGCAGACAAAAACAGAATTCAAAGACAGAAGGTCGAAAAACAAATACCGGTCGATAGACAGCAGTCCAAAACAAGACAGACGGGATGCGCTAAATGCAGAAGTCGAAAACAAAACGGGTCATAACGGGTATCAATCAGAAATAAATGCTTGAGAGTACGGTCCAGACACATCACAATCTAGCGACAAACTTGACAAGCAAAGGGGTTTATATAATGCATGTAACAAGAGCGAAATGGCAATCAGGTGTGGGAAGCAACCAGGGAGTGAAACACAGGTGAAACGAATGGATGGAGTGAACTGAACTGACAGACAGACTATGGTGTGCGCAGAGGGTAAGAACAAACGGAAAACGCTAAGCACTTAAACAAAGACTCGACAACGAAAAACACAGATCCTGACATGCTCCAAAATGTGGTCAAATGGAGCATCTTTTCAGACTGTAGTCTAACTTGACTTCATTTACCGTAGGATTCAGAATACATATGCATCCACAGAACTGATAGGTTTACTGTCACCGCGCTGGTGTAGGGCAACGAACAAAGGCAATGTGCAGACACCTGATCGACCAGAGGGGTCACTATTGAGTAACCAATCCCTGAGCAATCCTATGGCCAGTTATGAATTACCTTGATGGGTTCCTCACCACCAGTGGCAATAGTGTGGTCAGGATTCAAGGACTGGATGACAGGGACCCTCAAAAACTGTGTTGTAATGGTGTAGGGATGGTGTGGCATGTAGTGGTGGGGCTCAATGTGAGATCTTTTAATGGGGTCCAGAATCGCTGGCTGGACTCCCTGCCTGCATAAAATGTCCTCCCCAAACTCCCCAAAATATCGGTGTGGTCTCAGCTAGTGGACTACTCTGAGCAGAAGCTTGTCAGCATGTTTTTCTGAAGGACGGTGTGTGTGTACATCTGCATCCTCCTGAAATGGAGGAGATTTAATCTACAAACACAACCACACACAGTCTGGACATTCACCGCTGAGTGAAACTGTGGGTCACACATAAAAAACGCTGCACTTAGCTGGTTTCTTCCATTCTGCTAAGCACTATGACGCTATCGCTTAGTTAACAATGAAAAACCTAAAATAACTTAAGATAAAGTGACATGTCATCATCATAAAGAAACACCTGACAAGATCACCGAGGCAATTTTTCATTTCCTTTCATTCTGGATAGGGCTGATAATTCAATAATCCATACCTGTCAAAATGAGTCCTCAGAACACTTTAACAAACCTTCCTTTGAAGTTTTGAAGGATGATCTCAAATGAGCAGTATCAAGTATGGGCAAGAAAAGGGCATTTCCCTAACACAATTTGTTATCTAACAAGAAAATAAAATAAGTAACTCCAAGGCGTGCACCTGTGTTGGGACCCAATGCTCCAATTCCTTTGACTGATCAGATCACTGCAAAAAAGCGAAGTAGAAAATTGCCCCGATGCAAGAGAGGAGTTATTGTTTAGATATAGCACATAGAACAGTTGAAAATTGGTTACAGGAACACTTTAATTAAGAGGAGCAGTTTCTACTTTAAATCATCCTGATTACACTTTAGTTGTCATATTAAAATGATTTAAAGGAGGGGAAAAATGAACATTTTGAGACTCGGGAGTTTAGTTAGTCTGATTAGCTCCTGCAGCTTAGCTTTTCCTTCAGAAAACTCTAACGAGTTTTAATGGAGCCGCTGGTTGTGTGCCAGGAGTGTTTCTGTTATGGCCTCCAAATGTAATCCTGTGTGTGATTTGCACACCAAACAGGGGGTGGTATTCAAATGCAACATAATGATATAACAAGCTTATTGATATTCAGACTAGGCTGTGAGCTCTAGCACTGCAGTAATAAAACCAAATGTCTTTTTGTACTCACAGAGCAACGAGAGAAGAATAGAATATCTTGCACATTGAACTGAGCCAAATCAAATAAAAACTAATAACGCTATAAAAGATCAGTGTGCAGTGGGCGGTTTTACACAACAAACAAACAATATGGCCCCAAACCAATGTTTCAAGACATTTTGAGACACTTCAGTGCTGAATTTAGTTTGTCTTTTATAAAACCATTTCTGAGTGAATATCTGTGACATAGATATTCTGTGACATCGTTGAAATGTGCTTTCTGCTGGCCTTTTTGCAGACGGTGCTGTAGTTTTTGTTTGTAAACCATTTTTATTTTAACAAAGGTTTTTTTTCCCCCTGTTTCCAAAAATATAAAGATTTGCCATATAGGCAATACTGGTGGTGACTGAAAAGTGGTTTTGTCCTTTTGCTGAAAAAATGGTTAAATCTCTGGGGTATACAGCACATTGACTGCAGTGGAAGAGCTCATTGTCCCTCTGAGGACATTCGGCTATTGCAGAAGTATTTGGGCTTTCAGATGTTACTTCTCCATTTCAAGCCCTGGATGGCATTCAGGTCCTTGGACAGAGCAACTAAGACTGTTAACAAGTACAACTAAGACTGACTGTAACAAGCACAACTGAGAATGACTGTAACAAGCACAACTAAGACTGGCTGTTAAAAAGCACAAATAAGACTGACTGTTAACAAATACAGCTAAGACTGACTGTAACAAGCATAACTAAGACTGACTGTAACAAGCACAACTGAGAATGACTGTAACAAGCACAACTAAGACTGACTGTTAACAAATACAGCTAAGACTGACTGTAACAAGCACAACTGAGACTGACTGTAACAAGCACAACTGAGACTGACTGTAACAAGCACAACTGAGACTGACTGTAACAAGCACAACCGAGACTGACTGATAACAAACACAACTGAGACTGACTGATAACAAACACAACTGAGACTGACTGATAACAAACACAACTGAGACTGACTGTAACAAGCACAACCGAGACTGACTGATAACAAACACAACTGAGACTGACTGTAACAAGCACAACTAAGACTGACTGTTAACAAGTACAACTAAGACTGACTGTAACAAGCACAAGTGAGACTGACTGTTAACAAGTACAACTGAGACTGACTGGTTACAAACACAACTGAGGCTGACTGGTAACACCAGCTCCGGTGTTGCCTTCATCCAGCCTACTATACTATAATAAGAAGCAGGCTGTCATGGCCCTTGGACACAGACCTGCATGGATTACTTCAGCCAGCCCTGAGGCCTATATGTCTGTCTGTCAGAGCTTTGTTTTCTTTGCTCTCTACCTGGCATAGTAGATCAAAATTAAAGGCCCCCAGGGTGCTATAATTGGCTCTACCTGGCATTGTAAGTGTTGTATGAAGGCTTTTATGAAGTTAGACAATATAAAGTTACTGTATAATTGTCTGGAAGATTTTTTTTAGCATTAGTATTTATTTATTTTACAGACAAAGTATAGCAATAGTTTAAGCATTATTTATGGCAGAAGACTGCCTTAAAATGTATATTATTACATAAAAGTATGTTATAACATATTCCAAAAAGTATTTCCTAAATTCAAGGCAACATTCGATGATGACTGTTATGAGTGAAATCTCCAAACAGATGTTGACATTTTAGGAAAAGAAGAGGAAGCACGAGGAAAAGATAAAATGTCACCAAGACAAATTGTTGTGTCTGCGAGAGTGATGGCTGAATGGAGGATGTTATCAAAAAAAAAATGAAAAATGGTGGTGGGGAGAGAGGAGACGGGGTTGTAATGGGAACTTATTAACCCTTTAAGGTAAGATCACAAATATGAGATTACAATGGTCTTAACTCAACATTCTAATGCTGATGAGCTGGAAAGCTATGGAGTTCTAGATGGAGTTCACTGACATAAAAAAAACATACTCTACAAAGGGTTATTAAACCTTCCACTCTCTCAAAAAGGCAATCTGGATTATTGATCCGGTGGACAGTAAGAGTAATCAAGCACCAACAGGACAATGGAGATATTTTCAAATCTTTCTGTGTTCATACTTTTCAGTTAGGTCCGGATCAAGTGAAGAATACTGATTAGGTTTGAAGGGGCTACAGTCCCTGGCTGCTACAAACATCTTCTGCCAACATAATTTTGTGTCTAGTTTGCCAGCTTTTAATCACATGGGAAATTGATGTTAATTTATATTCTTTATAAAAAATCAAATGCTGTCAGATGGATGTAAAATCAGAGTCAATGGGCTTGCAACCCACTGGAACAACTAAAAATGCACGGGATGTAAGTACAGTAGTTATACTTCCTCACAGTAGGCCTACTGCTATATTGTCTGTGTAAAGCAGTTTGTATTCGTGAGAAATGATTGATTGCAAAAGTGAGAGATATGAGCAAACGTGCGGCTTATAGTTTGTTACCTTTTCATAACATAATAAAATAATGTGATGCTGACTTATGGAATACAACACCAACACTATTAATATCAGTAAGGCAACTCCTGTGGAGTGTTATGGTAGGATAACCATGTATTTACAGAGTAACAATGCACCGATTCTCAAAACCACCAGCTCTTGTTCGTTGACATCAGATTACAGAATGTACGATACAAAACAGCCAGCTTTATATCCGTTGACGTTGTGGGGGAAGGGGGTGGAACCTTCAACTTTGAGTGTGACAGAAGAACAACAAACAAAGCAAGAACAGAGCTAAAATTTGTCGTTTTATGCACTGGACAATTTAGCAGGTTAAATTGGAACGACTGTTTAAACAAGCCACTAGCTGTCTCCTAAAAGAGTGTGCATCATGAAAGCCAGGGGTATATGTCAGAGGAGCTCTCAAACTCGTTTCCACTTGAAGATCGATGGAACGATGGCACTGTCGATAATCCACATGCTTCGATTCCTGCAAGAGGTGCCACCGTGCCTCTCAAACACCTGAATGAGTGAATTACTTCTGTCAAACTGTTGAAAAAAACTATCAACAGGAAGCCAGACAGCTGGCAGGGGAATAGCATTATATAAGAGCAAAAAAAAAGAAGGAAATATGGATATTTAAGTTCATGAATGATTCATTCAGCCATACATCTATTTTTTATTTTTTTTCAAAGGTCAGAAAATACCACCACAACTCTGACATCTGACATCTTGGCTCAACTTTTCACAGCAGCGTTTAATGATCAGCATTTTGCTGCATCAGCACAAATGTGTTTAAACAGAGGTGTTTTTGTGGGGCAGATGGGGTGATGGGGTGATGGGGTGGTGGGGGGGGGGGGGTGTCTCATTAATTAGCACTGAAAAAAAAGAATGGTCTATCCTATAGAAGCAGCATGGTGGCACATGGTGCCTACCTGAAAGACAGGTATGTCAGGTAGTTGCCTGCCATTGCCCCAGACCAAGGCACTGGCCTCAGCGCTGGAGTTGGGCCTCCGACACTGCACTGTGGCTGCCCACCGCTCCCAAGTAGCCAGGATTAGTTAATGCAGAGGTATCAGGAAACTAACAACCTCGTCTCAGAGGTGTGATGATGAAACAATAGAAAGCAGGCACTCCCTACAGCCACCCTGCACAGGGGCACCATTACGGCTCCGGATGCTCCCTCGTTTCTCTCACCTTCATGTGTTTTCATACGATAATTGTTTAATGATTCACTGACAGTAGGAAAATGTGGGCAGAACAGAATTGCTCATTTGTTAATTATTTGCTCATTATTTTTTTCCCTTCCAAATGACCAGAAATTACCTCACAAATGATCAGAAAATGACTCCAGTTAATACACGTAATTATGACCTATACCCACCACAATTTTAAAACAATTACATGGTGGTGGCAGCCATTTGAAATAATCAGCGCCAGTGTTAAGGCAATTACACTTCATAAGAAAATGCTCAAATTGCTCATAAATGGGGAAAGGAACCCATTATTTTATTCCAAGATCTATCAGGTGAAAAATGCCAGAACAGCGAGTCTGATGCAAGCTTGTGTATGGAACTTTGCTATATGCCATCAAAAGTGGACCTCAGTATAAGACAATGGGGAACTCTTACTCTTGACTATGTTGGTCTCAATTAAGACTATATCATCTTGACCGAGACCAACACTGCCCAATGTCACATTCTGTGAGCTGATATGGAAAATGTCCCTGCCCTGACACTCTCTGGTCTTTGTTGTGTTGGCTATTTTCAACCTTCTGTCATGATTGTAACTGTTCTCTGATTCAAATAGATCTTTGTATATACAGTGGGGTGCAAAAACCCTTGGTTTAAATGTCTGTTACGATGAATCTGTATGTAATCGAAAGCAAACCTGAACTTGAGTTAAACATGAGACCTTTCTACATATTGTAAAGCAAGATTGCGTTTTATTTCCATTCTTTACTGTTTATAAATGATAAAAAAGGAAAAGGACCCACTGCAAAGGGTTGTATTCTTTTTTAAAAAGATGATTACTAAGGTCCAGACCCAGGCAATTTACTTGTTACAGTTTCAATGAGTCAGGTGAGTATAATTCCAGGTCTGAACTTTTTATTCTGAAGTAACTCCATGCCTTCTAAAGTATCCAACTGCAGTGGCTGTTCTATCAGGTGTTAACGTTACCATTGGAACAAGAAGGGTACAAAAATTCCACCAAATATCAAGAAATTCTAGAGGCAAGGTTTCAAAGGTCAGTCCAGACATTGAAGTTGAAGAGAGGTTGAGTACTCCAGCAAGACAATAAAAGCATAACTCAAAATCAACCATGAAGTACCTCCAGGAAAGACGGATGAAGGTTTTGGAATGGCCAGCACAGTCCCCGAACATGAATATTATTGAAACTCTGAGGAGAGATCTAAAACATGCTGTACATGGTAAAGGAGGCCAAATAATTTTTTCGTAGCTAGAGGTGTTCTGCCAGGAAGAATAATTACAAATTCCAAAAGCTAGAATTTTAGCAGCTAAGACTCTTAGCTGGCTACAGGAAGCATTTACAAGCTGTTATAGTTGTGTGAAGAGGAGTAACAAAGTACTGAGATGGTTCCAAGACTTTTGCACAGGGCAAAATTTTGAAACTTAAAAAAATTGAAATAAAAAGTTATCTCGCAGTTATTTCTTGAAGAAATGTGTCATGTTTAACATTGTACCATTTAGAGGTCAGGTTCGTTTCTGTTCACTTAAATATGAATTGTAAAAGTCTTTTTTTGCACCCTACTGTATGCCTAATAATGAAATGTCTGTCAATATATAACATTTATAAAAAAAAGTCAGAGCATTTAATCCTTTGCAACAGACCATCAGTTGATAAGTCATCAGCCTTATCCGTGGGTGTTCTTCTCCGTGGGATCTGAAGGGGGAGCCAGAGTTGAATTGAAGGTGAGCTCAAAAGTTCACTTCAATACAGCAAGACCTTCTTTGGATAAGCGAAATACTGACAGACACAATTATAGCGCCCTGGGGGCCTTTAATTTTGATCAGCACATTTGGAGCTACCGGAATGCCAGCCCATATTAATTGCGTTTGTAACCTTTCTTTCATACCTGACAGGCAAGTCATTTTTAAGTTGTCAGCCTTGGCTTGTGCAACAGACAAGCCAAAGGGTGTTTGGTGTTAATTAGTTTGGTTGTGCTACGAGGTCTTCAAGAGCAATAAAAGAGTCCAAAAATATTGCTAACGCACACAGGATGTAAAGATAAACGTCTCTAGCCTTGTTATCCCTGTTGCTCCATTCTCACTTCTTTCTTGTTTTGTAGGTAGAAATTTTCACATTTCAAGTGGTCTGTCCAATAACTGGAGATGTTCCAGCATTAAATTGAAAATAGCTAATGTCACGTGTACTTCTACAAGCGTCTAGGTGTGGGGGCCTATCTGCACCAGCCAGGGGAACGCAATGAATCACTCTTTTAGCATTTGCATTTGAAATGACAGTCTTAAATGAGTAATTTTATAGTTTGTCCACTGGTTAGCAAGTGCTGGAGCAAAGATCCTTAAATGTCAAAAATCACAGAGCACGTTAATCACAACTTCATGGTTTTAGCAGCGCTCGGCATGGCTTCCCATTACTTTGCACATTTTCACCAGGAAACAAAGTTATGCGCAGTAACTGCTGCGCACCTGTATCCATGGTAACAGACAGGTGAGCGCTTGGCTATATTAAGCCCTTGTAAGTCTACCGTAAGGTTGCCCCAGAGACCCCGTGACGAGCAAAGCCCAGATTACGATGAACATTTGGCGACAGTGAGCTTGCAGTACAGTCAGAGAAAATGGCTTCCCACAGAAAAGTTACATCAACATTGATATTGTGATGAAATTATTCATGAATAATAAAAACAAAATGACCAAACTTTTAAAAATATATTTTTAAAAGTGATTCCTCCCTCAAGCTTTATGTGACAGCCTGAATATATTATTATATGATATAGACTTTATTAGGATTATCTAATCAGCCAATTGTGTGGCAGCAGTGCAATGCATACAATCATGTAGATACAGGTCAGGAGCTTTAGTTAATGTTCACATCAACCATCAGAATAGGGAAAAAATGTCACTTTGACTGTGGAATGATTGTTGGTGGCAGACAGTGTGGTTTCAGTATCTCAGAAACTGCTGATCTCCTAGGATTTTCACACACACTAGTCTCGAGAGATTGCAAAAAATGGTGCAAAAAAAATCCAGTAAGCAGCAGTTCTGCAGACAGAAATGCCTTATTAATGAGAGACATCAGAGGAGAAGGGCCAGACTGCACAAAGCTGACAGGAAGGTGACAGTCAAGCAAATAGCCACTCATTACAACAGTGGTATGCAGAAGAGCATCTCTGAACACACAACACATCATAACTCTAAGTGAATAGGCTACAGCAGTAGAAGTCTCAAAGATAAGTCTAATAAATACCTAATGAATGCTTGGTGAGTGTATATAATACATATGATTAATATACTGTGGATTAAATGGTGTTCCTTTATATTTTTGTACCTCCCCAATTTGTTATGAGAGAGAGGAGAGAGAAAGAGAGAGACAGAGAGGAGAGAGAGAGGAGAGAGTGAAAGAGACAGAGAGGGGAGAGAGTGAAAGAGAGAGAGAGACAGAGAGGAGAGAGAGAAAGAGACAGAAAGAAGAGAGAGAGAGTGAAAGAGAAGTGGGATGGTGCTTGGTGGTGCTGTTTTGGGAGGAATGATGCGTTCTCCACCATGATGTTCATGTCACTTTCCATTAAGCTGGAGAGTCCTGCTGTGTCCAGCAACAGTGGACAGACCGAGCATCATGCAGCATCGGATAACTGCCGTGAAAAGCACATCCATTCAACTCCAGTGAGAAAACGAATCTTGGAAAAGAACAAGCATAAACCCTTCAGAGTAGAAAATGTCACAGTAATTTCAAGCACATTACAACACAGAGGAAGGCCTAATGAAACCATATTAGAATGTCATACCTACTTACTTCAGAAACGCTCCAGAAAGTTTATTTGAAATTCCTCAGCCGGTTATCAGACCGTTCGCGATAAGGAACTGCTCTTTTGGGCCTTAATCATATTTGAATGGAATGAAAAAATAGTTGGAGATTCGCAGGCTGCTTATGAGAAATGATTTTCCCCTCACGCTGCTCCTTTGAGAAGTCTGTGTCTCTGATAAGGAAGGTAGTGCTTTTCTTCCTTCACCTACACACTCTGAAAGAGATAGAGAAATACAATGGGGAATCATTATTTGAGCATGGAAACACCAAGGAGAAAAAGATACAAAATACAATGGCGAATCATTTTGTATTGAAACAATAAGTTTGAGTTAAATGAAAGAGCTGAAAACTGCTAAAACCGTTTTTTTTTTTTTTTACCATTTTATTTGAATTACAATTTGGAGAAGTGTTATCTTCGAAATTTTCAGCCAGTTATATTATTTCTGAATGGGATTTCTTTTTGGGTTTGACACAAGGGGTTATTTTGGATGATCTTATATATTGTTAGTCTTTTCAGTCAAGACTCACAACAAAATACTGCTTCAAAAAATCCAAACACATTGCATGCGCACACACACACACACACACACACACACACACACACACACACACACACACACACACACGTAAACACACTTGCACATACGACAGGCAGGAGACATTCAGCAATTGCATTTACTCATTTGAAAAAAACTAAACTAAAATAATTTAATGTATTCATTTTATGCATCAATGCCCATGCACTGTCTATTTGCTAACTGCTTACTTAATTAGAAGGAAGCAAGGCATCTATGCCTGGTTTTTGGTCTGAGAAAATAAAAAAGTGACCTATTTTCTCTTTGTGAATAAGAACGTTGGAGATGCAGAAATTCCACAGGCCGCTCCTCTCACTTTCATCCACCGCCTTCAGCCTGTTCAAACAGTCTGAGAGGCAGCCAAGGGTGAAATTAGGTTCAGCAGAGAGGAGGGGAGAGAGCGAGAGAGAGGAGGGGAGAGAGAGAGAGAGGAGGGGGGAGAGAGAGAGAGGAGGGGAGAGAGTGATAGAGAAAGAGCGAAGGGGAGATATAGAGAGAGAAGGGGAGAGAGAAAGAGAGAGAAGGGGAGCAAGAAAGAGAGAAGGGGAGAGACAAAGAGAGAAGGGGAGAGAGCAAGAGAGAGAAAGAGAGAAGGGGAGAGAGAGAGAAAGAGAGAGAAGGGGAGCAAGAAAGAGAGAAGGGGAGAGAGAGAGAAGGGGAGAGACAAAGAGAGAAGGGGAGAGAGCAAGAGAGAGAGAAAGAGAGAAGGGGAGAGACAGCAAGAGAAGGGGAGAAATAGAGAGAGAGAAGGGGAGTGAGAAAGAGAGAGAGAAAGAGAGAAGGGGAGAGAGAGAAAGAGAAGGGGAGAGATAGAGAGATGGGGAGAGAGCGAGAGAGAAGGGGAAAGAGCGAGAGAGAGAAAGAGAGAAGGGGAGAGAGAGAAAGAGAGAGAAGGGGAGAGAGAGAGAGAAAGACAGAGAAAGATGGAGTGTAAATATATTTTCTTGTCCTAATCAGCCAATTTTGCACAATGCAAACATCTGCCAGCTGTGTTATCACCACTCTTGGCTTGTTAATGAAGTAGCCATCTCTATTCACAAGCATTGAAAATTTTGTTGAAAGAAATGGAATGCAAGTGGGCTTGTCCTTCCACTGACTGTAGAATGATTGTTGCTGCCAGACAGAGTGGATTGAGAATCTCAGAAACTGCTAATCTCCTGAGATTTTCACACACAGCAGTCTCTAGATTTTGCAGAGAATGGCTCAGGCAGTAAGAGCAGTCCTCTGACAGTCGGAGGGTTGCCGGTTCGATCCCCCGCCCGGGCTGTGTCGAAGTGTCCCTGAGCAAGACACCTAACCCCCAACTGCTCCTGACGAGCTGGTCGGGGCCTTGCATAGCAGCCAATCCCCGTCGGTGTGTGAGTGTGTGTATGAATGGGTGAATGGACAGCGCTTTGGATAAAGGCGCTATATAAATGCCTGCCATTTACCATTTACCAAACAAAAAACATCCAGTGGGCAGCAGTTATGCAGGCAGAAACGTGTTGCTAATGAGAGAGGTCAGAGGAGAAGGGCCAGACTGCTTGAAGTTGACAAGAAGGTGACAGTCATGCAAATAATCACACATTACAACAGTGGTGTGCAGAAGAGCATCTCTGAACAATATCTCTGAACAGTATCTCAAACCTCTACGTGGATAGACTACAGCAGAAGACTTAATAAATATAATAAATACCTAATAATCTACTAAACTAGACTAGCGTTTACTTCTGATTATGGGCATTGTGAAACGTAAGTAGCTGTCATCTTGAACTCTCGGATGTCATTACCTTGAGACCAATTATCTAACAGTGCCTCCTCCAGGCAATAGGTAGTATATGCACTACAAATGATAGAACACAACATATGATCATTTTAGTAGCATGTATGTATGTGCTCATCGTGTCAGTCACTTTTGTACATGTAGCAGGGATTTATTTTTCTTCGCAGTCTATATAGTACAATATACAGAAGTTAATCAAATGATTACCCTTACTCGCATTCAAACATTGACTGATCTCAGCCAACACTGGCTTAACGCAAGCTATAGAGTAGCATTAATCTGATTAAGCCCAAAACTGCCGAAGTTATCATTCCCCTCAATGGCGAAGCCAGAAAATATAAATCTGTGCTTGTTTTTTTCCCAGTGACTGAGCCTGCACTCCAAAATAATTAATTTGGCTCGTTAAGAGCTTGGAAAGAAAGCGAAAAACAAACATACCATAAATCAAATCACCCATCAATATGGGAGAAAGTGTGGCCATGAGATATAAGGTTCTTAGGAATGCTCATCCCCTGCTAGCTAATAAACTCAGCTTGCCAACGTGCCCTTGAAACAGGGGAGCAGTCCTTGGTACTGTTGGAAATTTGTCAAGTTTAACGGAAACTATTTTCATGATTGGCGAGGCAGGGGGTCGGCGGTTTCTCGGGGGGCAGGTCCTGAAGCGAGAGAGATAACAGAGATGGGAACAGAGCGCAAAACTAATGGGAGGTCACCTGGGCTCGGTCCCTCCGCGGAAAGAGTGACCTTTAAGACGACGCACGCGGCAGCCCCAGAACGTTCTAAACCTGAGGTAAACTTTACCACTTCCGCACGGTGGGACAAATGAGTTTATAACAGGATTGCTGGATCACGTCCAGTTGGGCAGTCATTGCTTTAGGCTTAGTTGCTGTTTTTGTTTTTTGCTCACTCAGGGGATGTACAGTAAGATGTTTGATCCCACCAAAACGGACTGATCTTGGTTCACCTGCAATTATGGCTCGTGCACGCAATCTGGGAAAATGTTCAAAGGTGAACTGAATATTTTTAGATCAATTTTTGATTGCTTGGCATTTAGACTGAAAGGCTAATGATAGCTAATAGCCTGGTGCTAAGGCCAATTAGCAGCAGGCATCTCTGGACTGTAGGAGAGTACTCTCTCTCTCTCTCTCTCTCACACACACACATTCACACATACACAGATATTTCCTGTTAACCCCTTAAGTATGCTCCCCTTTTCTTGACACAAACTTATGACCCGGTCATGCAGGTTCTTCCTATACAACATACGGAGAATCCGCCCCTTTCTCACCCCCTACTCGACCCAGCTCCTGGTCCAAGCGATGGTTCTGTCCCGCCTGGACTACTGCAATTCCCTCTTGGCTGGCCTCCCAGCGTCTGCCATCAGACCCCTCCAACTCATCCAGAATGCAGCAGCTCGTCTGGTCTTCAACCTTCCCAAATACTCACACATCACCCCCCTGCTTACTTCCCTCCACTCGCTGCCTGTCATGGCTCGCATCCAATTCAAAACATTGGTGCTAGCCTTCCAAGCAGTTAAAGGGTCTTCCCCAGCTTATCTACAAAAAATCATCAGACCCTACACCCCTGCCAGACCTCTTCGTTCAGCCTCCACAGGCCGCTTGGCACCTCCCCCTCTCCGAACCTCCACATCACGCTCACGACTACTGTCTGTTCTGGCTCCACGGTGGTGGAACGAACTCTCCATTGAGGTCAGAACTGTAGAATCTCTCCCCACCTTCAAGCGCAAGCTGAAGACACACCTCTTCAAGCAGCACCTCCCCATCCCTCCCTACCTCCCTGTGAACCTTAATTGTTGTCTCTGTGACTTGCTTTGTGTATCGGTATTTTTAGTTGGCTAGGTAAGCAGTGTTTGGATAGTTAACTTTGGTTACTTTTGCTCTGTTTGCTAAAAAAATAAATTTAAAAAAAGGCCCTCGTCCTTATCTTTGTTGTACAGGTAGCAGTTGAAATTGTGCTTCCCTCTAGGGTCTTTCAGCGAACTTATCCCTGGTTATGAGTATGCACTTTGTTGTACGTCGCTCTGGATAAGAGCGTCTGCCAAATGCCAATAATGTAATAAATGATATACCCAAAATAAAATAGTTACTATTCTTGAACCCTTTTGACTACAGGTATAGTCCCAGTCTCTTCTGAAAGGGAGCAAGTTGGGTGTTGTTTTCCAAGAGTCAGGATTACTGAAGTTACAGAAGCTAAAACACAGTGACAGTGGAAGTTTTTTTTCTCACTGAAAAGATTTTCTTTTTTCACTGGATACAGATTATTGTAGTTGTGGTTTATGTACTTAGAAACACAATGGAGCCAAGTCACTGGACAAATCCCCTTTCAAATTTGAGGACAATATCACCAAAAATTAGCATTCTGCTTTGTTTTTTCTAATCTGAGTCTAGGCAGTTTTCCAAAAAAGACATTTGAAGACTCCAAACGGACACATGGAAACAAATCTAAATGAAATGATATTATGCTGCATTTTGCTGACTAAACTATACAACACTTTGTTTTCAGACCAATGGAGTAGTCTCCCGCCTTGAGTCTGGTTCCTCCCCAGGTTTCTTCCTCTCTGTCACCAGGGAGTTTTTTTCTTTTCTTTTTTTTAATTGGACCATCCTAATGCCACCGACAGTGTGTCTGTATTCATTTATCGTCCCGACAAAATGTAATCAGTGGCCTATCAATGGCAACCTGCCACCGATGTCAAGTGCAATTTGACGAAAAAACCCATGTCCCGTGAGACTGGCCATCTCAGGATAGATAACATCATCTTTGTTGCTGCGTTTGGTACACAAATCTGACCGTACACTTAAAAAAAAAAAAAAAAAGCCGCGAAAAGCTGCATAGCTTTAATTTGCGGATGATCTGGAGCCTTGTAATTTTGTGTTTGTAGAATGATTTAATACTTCATTTGCTTATATGAAGTTGTTGTTGCCGTCTATGATTAAATCCACAAGCATAGCACTTTACCGGAAATGCCATTCTGCTTTATTTTTTGTAGAA
This sequence comes from Conger conger, assembly GCF_963514075.1. Taxonomy (NCBI): domain Eukaryota; kingdom Metazoa; phylum Chordata; class Actinopteri; order Anguilliformes; family Congridae; genus Conger; species Conger conger. The sequence goes on from NC_083765.1 coordinate 7,945,132, forward strand.
TGTGTATTTCCAAATTGCAGAGAAGGTGAGGTCCACCCACACTTGTTTTTCCACCCACATGTTACAAAATAAGGAACTGTTGTTGCTAAAATGATGGCATATGGTTGTGGTTATACAGATAGAACTGTGAGTTTTAACGCTTTCAAATGGTATATCCTTTCACCATTGTGATTGAAAATTGCAGGCTGAAAAAAGGAATGAATGCAAAACAAACCTTAGTGAGACTTAAGAGGTGTTAAGGGTACATAATGAATTGCAGAACACAAATGAGACAAAACTTGAACAAAGAAAATTCAATCATTAAATATGAACGTTTTATTATGAATTATTATTAATAAAGTCAGAAATATAATAATTTTGCGCTCTCGCCTAGAATTTCTCTCATTGATATGAGCATCACCCGACAAGAATGAATGATACATACATTTTGTGCGTTACAAGTGAGTTATTTGAGATGGAAATATTAAAGCAAATAATGATGAAATTGTGGAGTTAAAATGAGCCCCACATACTTGTGATGAATTTGCCATCACAAGGACAAGCGGGAGAATTGCTGTTGTTTAAATTCCAGAGCCACTGGCCTCCTCTGTCCTAGGGTTCCCCTTCAATGATTGCTGACCAGCCTGGCTAAATCTGTGATGTCATTAATCACATCGATTATGGCCCATGGACCTCCTCACATTAGAAACCAAGACAATAGCATGATAATGAAAAATAGATTTCATTTTTTCTTTTGTTTAACTGAGATACTATTTCGCATTCGTAATGTCATATCTGGTGGGTCATTTTTAATGGCTAGCAGGCCACACACAGGCATGCTGCTCTCCGAAGACACTGAAGAGCTGCTAGTATTTCAGTACTAATTATACTTTAATATAATCTGAGCACAGAAATGAAAAAGGCACAAATGGATAAAAACCAAAAATACTCAAAAACTAAAGACCACCTGGAAACCAGCATACAATATTCAGTTCAACATGAAAATAATATTGTATTTACAACATATTTAATGATCACTTATTGCTTTAGGTGATTAACGTCCTTCCCGTTGCAAGGCTGGTTCAATGTGGGGCTCTGTGTGCTGACAGAGTTAATAAGTGACTGGGCAAACAATTAAATTAAAGTTTTACATACACATTAAAAAATCACATTTTCTTTGTGGGAAAGGAAATTTACAACTTCGCGACAGTCACAAAGCACCTACTGATGTGAACTTTTCATATAATTTCACACTGTGAAGTTATTGAATGTGGAAATGAATTAAGAGCATGCAACCCTATAATTTTTCATGAAACAATACTTCTTACTTGTGTGAAGTGATTGCTGAATGTTAAATACAAAACACATTGTGATAAGACTGAATAGTTTCCCCCTGATTAGAATAAGCCCAATGCTCTGGAGTACAATAATGTGCTCTTTGGCTCATTGTGCATGCAACTAAACAGATAAGTTTCTTTCTCAGTATATATATTTTTGAGTGCATTGCAAGGTTGAAAAGATTCAGAATATCAGGACATGGTGTGTGCGTGTGTGTGTGTGTGAGAGAGAGAGAGAGAGAGAGAGAGAGAGATGGGGTGTGTGGTGGGGGTGGGGGGGCTCATCTTTCGTCTTGAGTAGATTTCAGCTCATAAAATAGCATTGCAGTGGGGCAGTTGGCCCAGGGTCTCTGGGGATTTGGAGTACAGCATTGTGCTTTTGGATTACGGGCGGCTAGTCTGAAAGGGCCGAACCCAGCCATAAAGAGGCTGAAAGAGGGTTATGAAGGGGAGCAGATGATTCTGAACGCAATAAACGTATGAGGAGACACGGACTGTGCCTATGTAAGACGGGGTCAATAAGAGGGGACTGACTGGACTGTGGAACTGTTTGGAAAACAGCCAGCATCAGAGGGAGAAATCGCTCTACCACCACTGTTAGTGTGATGAACATGCGGCAAAAGCCGCTACATGCTCTCATTTAGGGTGTTTTCAATAAGAAAGGGGTCATGAATGCTTGGCTGGTGAGTGGGGAAAAAACAATGAAAGGGCCTTTTAAAAATTAAGTAATCATTTAAAATGGAGTAATGTTTAAAAGTATTACATCATATCCTTATTTATTTATTTATTTAACAATGATCTAACCAGGAAACGTCTCCGTCATTTAATTAGCGCCTTCTCCCATTACACTAGATTAAGTAGAGCCTTAACCGATATGAGACATGAGACTTGATTGACAGCAGGAAGGGTTAAATTGATGTGCATGCAATACCTTTGCTAACTTGCATAGCATTGTGGCTTTAATTAGAATCCATCACGAGCAAATCCAGTAAATGCCTGAACCACAAAATAACTTGTCATTTCCGCAGTATTTACACATAATACGCATACCATATTGTGGTAACATTTTTCTATTGAGTGCTGTCATCATGAGATGTGATCACCACACTATACGTACAGTATATGGTCATGTTGACGAGCAGGTAATCTTGCTTAATGTGTGTCTGCCCTATCTTGCGGGGTGGGGGGGGGGGGGGGGGGGGGGAGCAGTATCCCAACGTGGAGTTTGAAAGTCAAACATTGTGCGTCAGCGGAATGGAACGGTCTCTTCCATATTCATTCGCTCCCAACGAAAGATTCTGCAGATAAATGTTACTCCGTCGCGTTTTCATTTTCAGATGTAATCGACAGTATTGGGGAGACTCACCCACGAGTGCTGCCTTTCAGTCTGATGATTAATGCACCATTACCAGGTGATATATATGCCTATAGATTGCCGGTTAAATTGCTCTCCCATTGAAGACTTATGGGTTCTCTCCTGAAGCTGAAGTTCCTTCCCCCCACCGGCCCCCCAACCTGAAAAGAAGGGACAGAGTATGCGACAGAGACAGAAGCTGAGTTGAAAATTAAGCGTGGCGTGCAAAATATAAATCATCTGTCACAAAAGTGCCGAACGGGCTTTGTAAGAGACGTTACAAATTAAATTATAATTCTACGATCGCCTTCGGCAAAAAAGTTTCCGATAGTCTTTTTATTTATGTCCCCAATTGTATTAATGTTATGTATATAGTTGTCTTCCTCGGGGGCAGAGCTGTTACACTGGGATGATTACATTAAAGGTCATTCTGTTTAAAATTCTGTTGCGTTTTCTAGGGCGATGGAATCACATAGTGATTAAGGAACTGCCCTTGTGGGAAAAGGTTTATAGGATGGATTCCTCGGTGAAACACTGCTACTTCTATTCCTGATAATAAAGCCAAGGAAAATAATAAATGTCTGGCTTCATTATAAATATCCAACTGGATAATATGTAGAATGCAAGATATGTGATGTTCCTAGATCATGGTGCCTGATAAACAAGCACCATGACCTTATACCTTTCCATAATATACCATATTATATTTCCATGTATTGTCATGCTATAGGCTTCCTTGCACAACATGATTCCTATACATGCGTGATCACAACCACCAGCGAGCCAAAACTGCTGATATGGAATTTGAAGAGCACAAAATCACATTGTTTTATTATCTGCTGATCTTGCAGCAGGTAATACATTCATCAAATAAAACCATCAGATAAAGGCATGTATTCATGGTGAATTTTACTACCATGGAGTATTAAATGAGCAGCCAGGAGGAAGGTTCCCGTTTTATTAATTTGGTTTGATTTATAATCATGCTGTACCTCTACTAATGAGGCTCTCTGCCATGCAGTAGAGCCAGCACAAGCATGGATCGTGCTTATTTTTCATGGATTACTTACAAATCTGTAACTCCTCTGATTAAGTGGAACTGAGCTTGGACTTGAGACCACTCAACAGCATGTAAAAATCTAAATCTCCCAGGTAAAGAAAAACACATTACATTTTATTCAATTACTGCACACCCCATACCCCAATACAAGTCACCCACCCATCCAACTGAGTTCCTGCACATTTTTTTTCCACAACTCTTCAAGAACTGGGTATATGACCATATTTATTATGATTGAATATATACATATTCAATATTTAGTGAAGTGAGGCTTGTTGTATCTTCAGCCGCATTCAAAAGACTGCAGAACTGCAGTGTCCTTCAAGGAGGACCAGGCTGGTGGGCATAGGCAGATGGCTTAAGATAACGGGCTCTCTCCATAAATCACATCTATAATGCCTCTGCAGTCTTGCAGATACTTAAGGGAATCTCTCTGCAGGCACCAAGCAGGTCTTACCTATAATTTATTTGCATGCGACCAGTATGCCCAAATAAGGAGTTTATTACACACCTTGCCTCTTACAGAAGTAATCAAATCTGCTATTAATTTCTTTTTACGGCATTACAGGTGGTAGACCAATCGCAGCACATGAGAACCCGTTTTCCTCAAGGCTTGGAGAGTAAGCAGAAGCGCCATTAACCCGATCCAACCAATGCAGGTGTGAGGTGGAACCGAACCCAACATCAACATGTTGTGTAATGAGAGAGTGAGCGTTTTGGGGGTCACAACTTCCTTCTCATCTCTCTGTTCTTTCAGCCTGATGTTATATTTGGGAAATTTTACATTGTCATTTTTTAAACTGTGCAGTACAAATAATAATCATGGGCAAAGTGATTTCAAGCTGAAATAGTCTCCACAGTTCAAAGGGTAATGGGTGATATTTTGTATTGAAAGACATTTTTTTGCCGGCTGTCCCATATGAATTTCCAGGTCCACAATTTAACTTATTTTTAAACTGATCTCAGAGTCTTCATACAATATCTACTGTACACAGTGTTGTGTACCAGTTAATGTGCTTTGTGCATGGGTCATTCTGGGTGTGAATTATAAATGTGATTCTTGAAGCAACAGAGAATACGTCTCTAGTCAGATAATTTGTTCAGGAGAGCGTGGGTTGGGAAAAAGGGAACTGAAACTTCTGAAGGTTTGTGGGAGTGTAACTGCATATAGTCAGTCAGTAATCTTTTTGTATTGCATAGGAGAAAAGCCATACTTGCCTTTGAGCGGGCAATGTTAATATACAACAGACTTTTCAGCTAAAAGACAGTGTCCTGTTGAATGACTTATATGGACAGTATATGGATGAACTATATACATGGAGAGCTTGACTTTTCAAGAGCATTTACACTGCAATGATTGTTAAATAAAGAAGCAGATAAGCATGCAAACTTTTACTTTCAAACAGGCATTTTCTAGAACTGAATAACAATAAATAAAAATAAATAAATAAATAAATAATAAAGAAAATTACAAGTGAAAATTGCAAAGAATCAACTAAAATGCAACTCATCAATAATTTGTCAAATAAATAATCCAATCAAAATGAAGACAATCAGTGAGCAAAAAAAACTCTGTGTGGTAGATTTCTGAAGCGGCAACAGTGAAGATTACAGGAAGATTCCACCCTTTAGCGGAGACCAGCAATGGTGAGATCTGATCACAGAATAGAATTGAATAAAAATGCGATAGAATTTAAACTCCACCCTGTTTGTCACACATACATACAGCATGTTGCATAGGAATTCATGCTTTGGATGATTTGACATGTCACACTGGAAGAATTGAATGCAGAGAAAGATAGTAGATAAACTAGCAGACTATTTCCTTTACCTCCTCGCTTTCCTTTAAAGTCATATGGTGTGGAGAGAAAGCCTCCTGAGAGTGTATCTGTCCAGTTCAAACCAAGGTCTCAATAAAACATGACATGGAACATGGAGCACAGAACAACAGACTTCCACAACAAACAAGATGGAGGAAGAAGAAAGAGAGTCAGTTTTTAAGATGGCGGAATATATAACAGCATGGCTTCCCAAATACGGCAACACATCATTCACCATGACCAGCGTCTTGATGGGCATGTAGAAAAAAAAAAGGAAGCTTCTGGGAAGAAAAGTGGGAAAGCTACAATTAATATTTGATAAGAACTGATAACTGTTGGTTCCCTTGAAATAGAAATAAACCCGGATGACAGACACGGAGTTTGCTGCGCGAGGAAAGGTTCCTCTGAACCTGTAAAAGGCTTTTAATGAGCGATGAGACGCAGCCCGCGCCAGCCCCCCCGCCGCGCTGTGATATAACGCGCCAGCTCTTCATTAATTGTTGATGAATCGCGGCTCGGGAGAGAAAGGGAAGGAGCGGCACCGGGGAAATTCAGTCACCGCGGGGGTCTCTGAGGAAGGGAGGGAGCACCCGAATCCTCTCGCCCCAGACCAGAGAGAAGCCACGGCTTCACGGCAAGGGGCGGACGGTGTAGGGGTGTGGATGGCCCGGTGTGGGTGCAGGTTATTGTTGTTTTCACCCGCTACGCTGGCTAAGTCAGCTCACTGGTTGTATAGACCAGCACTGGTTCACTCATAGATGCGATGACAGTAGAGCGTTTCAAATACTGTAGGGTCACAAGAACAGTCCTGTGAAGAAATATACAATGGCTAAAATGTCAGATGTCATAAATGTTAGGCCTAGTGAAATAACTAAGACCAGAAGTTGGCATGAAAACCAGAAACAGATACTTTATCGCTCTCTTTGCCCGCCTCTACTTAACAGCATAAATCCTCAAATCTGGCCTTCAAGAAATCCGGTCCTGGTTTTCTTTTCACCCAGGCCTTTAGTGCTAATTCTAGGCCATACAGTCTTCATACCTGATTGGCCAGACTATCTTTACCTCCCTGGTAAAGGGAGGGCGGAAATCCAGCAGTCTTCCGCCCCTAAGGGCCGTGATTTGAATAAGGGTGTTTTGAAGTCATTGTGATTTGCACAGTTGGGGACATAAGGACTCATGACGACTGGCATGCGTCATCAACCCCAAAATGGGCGGAGCTATCATGTCTTATTAGTAGCTCACACAGTCAAAGGAATTTGATTGGTTATAGAGTGCCTGCTATCTCCGCCCATTACGATATACAGTATGCTGTCACTCTATCTGTCCATAGAAGCAGAACCGCTTCTCCGGAAAGCCTCTACCTCCAGAACTGCTGGTAAGACTCCCTGAAGGTTGTGCAAAATATATATATAAAAAAACATAGAACTTACCCTTGTCTGTCAAGTTTCTTATTTCTTCTTATTATTTCTTTTTTTACCTAATCTCATTTTCACACGGTTGTCCCTGTGCTGGCTGCTATTCTATTGTGGCTCACGTTCATGACACACTAAAAATGTGGGGCTACTTGGCTCAGGCAGTAAGAGCAGTCGTCTGGCAGTCTTGTCTTGCCGGTTCGAGTGTCCCTGAGCAAGACACCTAACCCCCAAATGCTCCTGACGAGCTGGTCGGCACCTTGCATGGCAGCCAATCGCCGTCGGTGTGTGATTGTGTGTATGAATGGGTGAATGAGAAGCATCAATTGTACAACGCTATATAAATGCCAACCATTTACCAAATGTCTGAGCACCCAGGAGAGCATTCCTTTTGTGTTAAATGACGTTCCCCCAGAATGTTCCGGGTGAGACAGTGGTGCACTTTGTGCCACTTCTTTGATATGTGTACATTCAGTGTGTTCTTTGTCAGTGCCATAACATTTTAACGTCAAGCCAGATGCTGAAAGGCACCGATATCAAATGTTTTATTGAAAAAAAGCAATAGATCTGTCACAAACAAACATTCAAAATGTTCTCTTTCTCTTTCTCTTTCTCTTTCTCTCTCTCTCTCTCTCTCTCTCTCTCTCTCTCTCACACACACACACACACACTCACACACACTATCTCTCTCTGTCTTTCTCTTTTTCTCTTCATTAGCTAGCTAATTGCCAGATAAGACTGTCATATCGCCTGATCAAACTCACAGAAATTATCTCCTGTTGTCACCCTGACAAAGATTTAGCAGGTCTGAAGCAGAAATGTGCATACAAGTAAACAAATGAAATGACGTGTTGGATATGTTAACACAATGCTTCCGTCTGCTCATGCTCATTGTCTGTCTTTGATCTCACTGCCACAGCACCTCGAGATCACAGGGTTGTCTCAGCCAATGTAACTGACTACAGAAAGGAATGATAGGAGAAAACATCTATCATAGTAGCATGTGGCCTTGAATAATTTCAATAAAATGAAAAAGCTAATTGCAGTATATTATTATTAGCTAATTCAGTGGATGTACTGAAGATAGATAAGGTTGAACTGCATTCTGGGAGTTATTGGTTCAGAAATGGAGAAGTATTATAGTTGTGTAAATATAATGTAACATTGTAGAAGGAGAATAAATTCTGATTTCGTAAATGAGGTTTAAACAACGCAGGTTGCCTATTGACCAAACTTCATCATAAAATGTACAATTAGCCATATTCTAATTGTATATGCATATGAATGCATATGAATAACTAAATATGACTAAATACGAATAGTATGCTACGTATGTTTGCGACGTATTTATTTGTTAGTAAGTGACTATCCTCGCTAAGACAGCGTGATTCCCTTTGAAGCAAAAATCCAATTTAATGGGAATGATTACGCATGTAATTACATCCATTAGTTACATCTATCAATTGAACTTTTAATTGCCTGTGCGAGATCGATTTGTTATTCCTGTGGCGTGAACTCGCTAATATTTGCAATCTGTGGCCATTAAGACTGACTCATTGTTCTACCTTTATCTCTGATGTTCTTTATTGATTTGATCCTAGTTGATATGCTTTAGCGGAGCGGGGGTAAGTTTTAAGGATGCCTCCAAGGTGTTTGCGTGTAAGAGGAGAATGACAATGCGGACGACACGCCCAGTTAATGCTTTAACATGTGTCAGGGAGATGGAAGTAGCCATTAGCAAATTAAGCAGCGATGGGTTCGATGGTATGTGTCCGTTTATCAGACCTGTATCTAGGCACCAATCGCATGTGTTGGTTTCCAGCTGCGCTCTTAATGAATTAGAATCCACACAGCTGTCATTTGTTTAAAACTTTTGCTTTGTGTCTTAATTTGATGCCTGCTAGCTTGCAGGTTGTCAATCCCCCCTGCTGAAAATGACAGTGCAAACCTGCATAAGCTGTGTTTGACACTTCTAGCTTGTTCACCAGCTGTTCAGCCAGTAGTCTGCTAGTTTAGCCATTGGCTTACTCTAACCAGCTTTTACAAGCGTTAGCTGACTTTGACCAGCCACAGTCCAGCTATGACCAGCTATGTCCAGCTTAGCATAGCAGCTGGTCTAACTTGTACATGAAATGGGGAGGTAAGGATGCGGGGCAATGCAGATGCTGTAACACATAAGGGGGCGGGACAGGGATGTCATTTAATGCTCTCATTGGTTATATTAGCTCAGAGGAGATACATGGAACAGTTCTTCCTCACAAACAAAAAAGCACTGTTTCGGGTCAATAAAACAAATCTTACCACAGTATAGTTGCTGATAGACAGTTCTGTGGATCATCCACATTAGGTGTTTTTTTTCTTTCTTCTGAAATGAATGTGATTCCAGGTCCTGAATGCCAGCTTCAGTCATTCAGCAAGCTTCCAGTAGAAGCCTGAGCAGATTGCTTCATTGCCCAAAGGCCACGCTGTTTATCAGTGTGTAATTCTGCCCTCGCCCTCAGGCCTCCGCCCCACTCCACTGTAATCACACTGAACTGTGTTTTAATGGCAGAGGAGGAGAGGGATCAATGCTTTTCCCTGATTTCAAAAAGGACTGACATTTACACCCCATTCATAACAAACCAAAGCTGTTCTTCTAGCTGCTTTCTGTAAATCCTTTGCCTAAAAATCTCTAGTGGAAGCAAATTTGAATTAGAACAAAGAGGGGTTTGGGATGACATTTCTCACACTTTTCCCCTTTTGTCAGTACTGTTAGTGAAATGAGGGGATCACAAGTGTGGAATCTGGTTTGATCCTATCAAAACAGGAGGCTCCCGGAACAGAAACATTCAGAGCACCAATTACAGCAGAAAAGTGCCTCTGACTTTATGCAAGGCCTTAATTCCAGCTCATACTGAGTCGCATTAGCCCTTATACGTGACGAAGCCACATTGTAAAATTCCTTGTTCCCACCAAAGCATTATTTCAAAGCCTACCTGTAGTTGATTTCTTTGAATTGTTCTGTTGCAGAAAAATAAAAATGGATCAAAGCTAAAATGTTCAATGCCAACTCAACTGGAAACAAACAAAGCTTGTGAATTGTCTCATGTCGTTACGCCAGCATGAGAACTATGGTATATAACTGTGGTATATAAACACATTTTACTGGTACTTTCATTTTTTCAGTTAATATGTATGTAAATAACTCACTTCTGTTATTCAACACATGGTTGTTTTTTTGCTATTTAATGATTTGAAGTGAAAGTTGTGTCACATGGAGCCGATTAGTTTCAACAAATCATCAAAAAAAATTGTGATATTAGCATCAACTCATGACAAATTTAGCAAACAATAATTTCAAACTAGTTATTTTTAGTATTGATAACAACAAATGTGTCAGTGATGTGTATGAATGCAAAAAAGTCCATTGCAAAATCATCTGGGTTTTTACAGTGCTCTCAGACAAATCAGGTTTTTTCAAACCTGTCACTTGTGCTATATTTACAATGTTAGGTATTTGCTTCTGGCAGCACGGATGGTGCAGTGGGTAGCACTGCCGCCTGACAGCAAGGAGGTCCTGGGTTCGAATCCCCATCGGCCAGGGCCTCTCTGTGTGGAGTTTGCATGTTCTCCCCGTGTCTGCGTGGGTTTCCTCCAGGTACTCCGGTTTCCTCCCACAGTCCAAAGACATGCAGGTTAGGCTGATTGGAGAGTCTAAATTGCCCGTAGGTATGAGTGTGTGAGTGTGTGAGTGTGTGAGTGAATGGTGTGTGTGCCCTGCGATGGACTGGTGACCTGTCCAGGGTGTATTCCTGCCTTTCGCCCAATGTATGCTGGGATAGGCTCCAGCCCCCCTGCAACCCTGATCAGGATAAGCGGGTTCAGATAATGGATGGATGGATGGATGGATGGATGGTATTTGCTTCTGTTAGTATTCCTATCATAGGCATGGCGTTTTTAGAATAAAATGAATCCGGACCACATGTGTTTTTTTTTAGGTCACTGCTAACAGCCTAACTCTGCAGAATAACAAGCCAAGGAAGCAGGCACTTCAGATCCTCCAGGACCTGTTTCTGACATAACAACAACAACAACAACAACAACAACAATAACATAAAGAAACAATGCTATCATTCAGCTAAGATTGATCTGAGAGACAGTGCTGTCTTTGGGGGAAATGCGTGCAAACCAATAAAAAAAAACATAAACAAAATGAGGACGGAGAGTTCAAATGAACTCTTCTTGAACCAGCTGACTGCTGTTTGGCACATCCCTGGTGGTAACATGTTCATTTTTTTATGGAAGCAGAGCGTTGTCAGTTCTTAAGCCGAAGCCACTAACAAGTGGTTGTGACGCCAGAAGTCCGTCACACAGGGGGATGGGTTTGAAGAGAAAGTGTTTCATCTTAAATACAAAGACCATGAAAACACTTTAACTCCTACCAGCGAACGTGCTTTAGAGTTTTACATGCAGTGTTTGGAACTTGGCTGGTTCACAGGTGTGAAAACTGTTATGTAAAGCAAAAATCTGAAAACATAAGGAACTGCTTCAGTGAAAATATTATGTTACAAAACAAAGCGCATTTACGATCTTTGGTCAGTCGCTGACATCCACATTGTGGTACAGTTTTATGCTAATTAAATTTCATATCAGGGAAAAAATGAATATAGCCCCACACTTCATATACATAACATGCCGTATATTTTATACAGTATTACATCAGTGTTACAGTAGATTAAATATGTATTCCACATGATCTGTATAGCATGGCAGGCATTTTCAAATATATCATGTCTGGCATAACAAGTCCAGCCAGGGACCTCCTACAGTACTTTCAATGTCCGGACCCCCTACAGAACATCAATGTCCGGACCCCCTGTTCATATCCACTACATGACAGGTAAAACTTTTGAGTTAAACTAACTTTTTAAAAAACATTGTTTGTGCATGAAAAAAACCCCCAAAAAAACCCCATACAATAAACAACACTTTCATGAATAAGCTGTTACATGCATACGGCTCATAATCATTCATACGGCTGTTTGCAGAAATGTTTGTCAGACTAAAGTCAACAAAAATAAAGTTATATTGCAAAATCCAATCTGGATGAGTCGTTGGCGAGTCACGTTGTCATTTGAGAATACCGTCTTACATAGCAGTGATTTCGCACTTAATAAAATATTGAATTTGCATATGAATGATTTATAACGGTGTCATGGCACACAAATTAAGGCGTTTTGCATGCATCACATAGGATTTAAGAAAACATGACATGTTTAATTGACAGCCTGTTACTGTAATAAAGAGGGCACAGTGGATTGGTCTCCACTGTCCTGGCTGAGCATTGTAGCTGGAATGTCCCTGAAAGCTTCTTAGTGAAAATGATAATATTCTCCATACTGTTTCACATTCACCACACTTGACAGTTTAAATTGGCCAATATGAAATTCACCTCATTTTCGTGTAATTTTCTCCACAGTGTTATTAGACTGATCATATGGTTGTTCAACTGTTCCATATTCTGAGGTTCATTGCCTTAGAATAAAGAGTCAAGGGCTGGAGCATACATTATCTAGTAATTCTGCCACGTACCACCACACACAGCTGTTTTTTTTCTCTTTTTCTTTCCCTCTCTCCCTCTCTTTCCTTCTCTTTTCATCCCCCGCTTCTTCCTCTTTCTCTCTTTGTCTAGCTAGGATATTTCAGCTGTCCAGCTGCCAAAACTATCAGCAGCATTGTTATGGTAATTTATCCTGTCGTTGCACGTTACTGTAGACCAGGGCTGCAGGTCACAGTGTCTGTAGGTAATGTCCTGATGACATTAAGAAGCTTACTTCCTGAACCAAGGTGGTAAAATAATGAGTGAAATCAGGCAGAGTGGAGCGTGGCTGGAGTAATTCCTGCAGATCTTGTGTCCTGCAGGACCTGGAGTTGAGTGACGCTGCCGTAGACTACACAGGAAACAAACATAACAAACATACAGAGCCCAGCGCCAGTCCACCGATGGCCCACAGGCCGGAGACATAGCTGTCGGTCGGGATAGCGTTTAGCTAACCGACCCCACAGTAGTCCACTGTAGAGCAGACTGTTCAGGCAGGGCGGTCAATTAACCATTCGCAATTTAGTCATTCAGCAGATGCTTTTTAGGCAAAGTAAACTGCAAAAATGCGTTTAACATGGAAATCAAACAACATTAGAGTTTGAGGTAGGCAGAGATACAGTGAAATGTGTGCTGTACTCAAGGTTCATACATACAGAAACATACAGCACTGCAAAAGAAAGGGAGAGAAGAGGATTGGCTAAAATAATGAGAAAAGCAGCTGAACGGTCCTGCTGGCAGCAGGGAGCTGTAGTTCTGATTTGCTGAGCTGACGGTCGACTCTGACAGAGGTCTGATGGGTGCCTGCTTGCTGAATGTGGTATGGTGGTCTTGGCTCTACTTGAGGAAGTGTCTACTTGCATCAGCCTCTTCAAAAAGGAAACGGCGGTGGTAATTATGCGCTGCTTTTTTTTTTACAAGCAACAAAGACATCATTGACCTTTGAATTAACAAAAGGGTGTTGCCAAGATGACGGGAAGGATTTAATTGTTCAGCACAAATCCTCAGTCTTTCAGCTGGGACTAAACTGATCCATCTTCACTCCTTTGACATTTTGTTGGACATAATGTATATAAAATTTGTTTCTAATTCCTTATTCCTAATAAAAATTTTGTCCCTGGGTGGCTGAAATTTTTTCCCGGGCAGAACGAGCAACGTTGTGCAGGATTGATGCAAATGCACACGGTGGCTGAGGACGGAAGCCCCGCTTTTGGCCAACAGAGGGCGGTATTAGTCTGGGAATAGCAGCCTGGCCCGTGCCACAGTCACTGACCACTCCATGCAAAACAGCGGCTGTGCTGCAGAAGGGCTGGTCCCCCACCCCCCCCCGCCCCTGCCATCACACCCTGCGCCTGCACCACCACCACACAGCACTGTCTCAACTTTATCATGCACACAGCATGGGCGCAATATGTGAAAACTAGAAAAAATAAAGAAATGTAATTAAAACAATAACTTAAAATCACACATTTGAATTACATGTTACACAATCCGGAACTACGATCCAGAACTGTTTCCAGGGCATTTTCCGTCCGCATAAATATCCGCGGCACTGAAAATATCTCAGCCTTTCAGAAGTGAACATTTGTCACAGCGTGCCTGTAATTAAAGGCGGTTTTGTGTGTTCTGATCTACAGTCTTCATTAAGGCATACATGTGGACTATGTAGTGGATATACTGTATGTGTCATGATATACATATTTCTGATATATTGGGATGCATGTAATTTTCTTTTATTTCATCCCTGTAATTGCATGTCCTTTAATTGTCCTCAGGATGGAATTGTTTATTTTGGTTGTTGTTTATTTCTGCCGATTTTATTCAAAAACTCTTCTCTATGTCTGAAAGATGTGGGTCTATTGGAAAACTGCTACCATTTGCAACACATGGCTACTCATCCTTATCCAAGAGAAGCTGTCCTTCCTGAGAACAGGATATCCTTCCCCCCATCTCTGGGGAGGGGGACTTGAGGGATAGTGGGGGGAGTATTTGAATTGGTTTGTCTCCCCCTCTGACAGATTTACTTGAATGGCAAGGCTCTTCCTGCAATGGTATGTTGCCTAGGCTGTGTTCACAGTATCTCTCTGTAGGGAGGTCTCCGGATTCAGGTTGTAGATCGTATTTTACAATAGGAGTTCCCCACAGTATTGAACTCACTTCTCCGGACTCCATTGCTTCTACCGTGTTTGAATAGGAGACAAGAAGTTTTGTTTAAAGTTTTGATGGTTTGAAAATGTTTGAAGACCTCCTAGGGTTATGACTCGCTAGGGATGTGTTAGCTAGCTAGATATTCAACATTAAAATATAAGCAACTGTTAAATGGAGTGGTGAAATGTATGATCTACTGTATCTGTTTGTTTGTATTTTTTTGCGATGGATGTAGATCATATATGGGAACTATTCAGAAGTTGCCTTCAGAATCTCAACGAGTATAAAGCCCGTAAATATCATAGTGAAATGTTTTGATTCATAAATATGAGTTATTGGAGGTTTTCTTTAAACCTAGCAACGTATTTTGTTCTACTGCTTGGGAAAGCGTGATTCATTGTTTGCGTGTGCTGAGGTGATTTATAAAAGAAGAATGTTATGATAAAAATAGCGGCTGCTAGTATTTAGTCTTAGGCAGGTGGAGATATTACTAGTACATAATAAATCCAAGGGAAAATTGATATTTTGCTGTCGCTGCATTCAGAACAAAGTAAAGAAACAGCAGAATGATTTCTCATTTTAAATTTGATGATTACATTACATGATACCGTGCTTTAGTTTTTTATGTATTGCATTTATTGGCTCACTATTCCACAAGCCATTTTGTACCTAGTGGAAGTCTGTTGTACCAGTTTCCTTTCAGGGCACGTAATTTACCTTTCCCAGGTGCTCTGTCATATTTACTTGTTTAGAATTAATGGCATCAGCAAGATCTGTGACAATGTATCATATATGGCCGGTCCTCTAATTTGCATGCAGTGAATAACACACTTGTCTTTCCTACGCAGAAAAATGTTTGGTGTTAAATCAGCTCTGGTGAACTGCATTATATTCCTTTTGGCATAAACACTGAACTAACTTTGAATGAACACTGAACACCTACAGCTTTGGCGACACAACTCCTTCAGAAAGTTTTGCGAGTTCATTGTTGATACTGCCGAACTTGTTGAGCTGTGTTTGTGAAGAGTGAAATATAACGATTGCATTTCATTTTCAGATGAATAAATGATGATGGGATACAGGGCAATGTCACCTTCGTACAAGACGGGGGGAGAGCTCACAGGCTTGTTTCCAGACAGACAAATCAGAGAATAGTGCCACCAGTCATGTCCCTGTATCACAAATATCACTGCAAAACTGTGGAGAGCCATAGCGGGGCCAGACAGCCAATTCTGACGCAAAGAGGAAACAATAGAAATGCCTGAATTCATGAACTTTACCTTTGCATCTTTACATTTCACTCCCACCCCCAACCCCATCCCCCCCCCCCCCAAAAAAAAAAAAGAGAAATTGGATGACTTTGAATGAATGAATCTAAACGGTGAGAAACTGTTGCAGCCCTGAACAGCATCCAGCCAATAACAAGCATTTGATGAAGTGCCACGTTTAAAATTTCACCCGGCTTCCTCGATTAAAAGAAGGTTATCGTTATAATAAATAGCGAGTCGATTCAAATGTAGTGCTGACTAGCGGATAAAGCATTTAGTATGCTTTTTTTATCAAGATGCTCTATTACTTCTTCATAGAATGATTAATAGCCACACTATGGACACCAGGCATTGATCAAACTATAAATGATTGTCAATAATAAAAACTATGGCAGATCAATCTCTCAGATCTCAATAAGGAGCTGGGCTCGATGGTCTAATATAAGTATTGTCTGTTAATATAGTTAAATGTGTTATCTTATCATTTTAATCATTTTATTTGCAAACATCATTATCAAGGAAAACATATAATCCTATAAAGATGGTTCCTCACTGAATAAAAAATATTAACCTGTTGAGGTGTGACATCACAATTAAGTGAATAGGATGTTCTTAAATGAACACTCATATGCTGATGTAACAATCAACTGATAAGTGAATTCAATTGATTTCTAGAACACTGATGTAGAAAAAAGAACATTCCACAAAACCTACTCTTCAAAGGGTTAAACACTGGTCAACAGAATCACCACAATGCCATAGCCATGAATTGATCCTGTGACTCTGTGGTATTGCTTTGTCTCTCTGACAACATGACTACACAACAGCTACTTTCCCCTTAACTGCAACTTCTAACTAGACACAGGATCCAGTCTGGCGAACAGCTATCTATCACACACATTAATCTGTCAGGCTCTCTACCATAGTGTAAATCTGTGTGTGCGTGTGTGTGTGTGTGTGTGTGTGTGTGTGTGTGTGCTTGAGAGAGAAGAAGAGAGAGAGAAAGGAGGGAAATAGACAATATTTGTGCATGTAAGAGGGTGAATGAGAGTGTATGTGTGTGAGAGAATGGGTGAGACAGTGATGCACATTTCATATCGAAAGATGACACATTGGTAAGTCCCTCTGTGACTGGAAACTTTGAGAGAGTACGGTACAAAAGAAGACACTAATGCGAAACTAAAGAAAACCTGACTGTTGTTGGAATTATTGTTCTGAAGCTGCCAGACAGGTTGTCTGAGTCTACGTTGGTGTAACCTTGTTCAAGAGACCTGCAATTTCATCATCAAGGTGTCTGCAAAAAGCCGTATTACTCCCAGCATGCAGTGACAACACGATTGTCTTATTATCGGTGTGGTGAAATCATCAAAGCACTCCAAATTAATGGGATTAATGCTAAAACAGCCGAGAGGACAGCCGTTAAATGAATGTTTGGCTTTCAGTGGATGGTGGTTTTGAGTACGCAGGAACAATTTTGGTATTAAGCCTCATTTCATTGTCCTGCTCTCACATTCTTTATATGGAGCTCCACAGTGTGGAATGGAGCGTTGATATGGAGCTCCACAGTGTGGAATGGAGTGTCCATATGGAGCTCCACAGTGTGGAATGGAGTGTTGATATGGAGCTCCACAGTGTGGAATGGAGTGTTGATATGGAGCTCCACAGTGTGGAATGGAAAGTTCATATGGAGCTCCACAGTGTGGAACGAAGTGTTGAATAAGTGGTTGTCTGGAGAACGTTATACATATTTTTTCTGCCCAGGTTTCATCTTACAAACATGGAGGATCACTTGCATTTGCTCACATGGCGGACAGGGTGGGTGGATAAGGAGCTATGATTACTGTAGGTGCACTCTTCTACCAATGCATTCTTTTGGAAAACAGGTTGTTTCCATGGTGTTAAAATCCAGGGGGAAATCTCTTTCCTTGAATTTTTCTCACCCTCTTGCCAGCTCTTTCCATATGGGATAGAGTCTGCACAGTGTTTAATGCGGTACCTGCGAGTATATCTGATATATCTTTCACTGTCTCCCACTCTCTCTCTCTCTCTACCCTTCATTGGCACAAGACAACACCGCATTTCGTATTGCCAAGCCATACAATGTTATAAAAAACGTTCATTTAACACTGAACCATACTTATACATCAAAAGCTATGAAAAAAAGAAAGCAGCCATTCATGAACTTTCTCTCTGATTTGAGGATAGAGTAATTACAATGAAGAAAAATGATCAAATATCTACCAAAAAGCTATATATAGTGGGCTCCAGAATTATTGGCACCCTTAATACAAATGGATAGGAAAGGCTGCATATAATAAACAACATGGATAATTGTGATATTTTGTGTTTAGACATGGGACAACTTCATACTTTCATTTCAATACATTTACTCTCATGTTTCACTGTTTTTTATTTATTTAGTAATATAATTGTATTCTTCACAGGTGCACAAATTATTGCCACTCCTAACAATTATTGTAAATAAAACAAAACACAGGGGCACTGGCAATATCATTTTCCTTAATTTAGTTAATCTCAGTCAAAAGGAACTATATTGTGTCATTCCATCACTTCCTGTTTCACTACAGTATAAAAATGAGGCAACAATCCCTTTTTCTTCCATCAGCATGGGAAAAGTCAAAGAACTGGCCATTCAGAAGACACAGGTGGTAGTTGACCATCACTAGTTGGGTGAGGGGTACACACAAGCAGCGAAACATACGACATAGCACTGCGAGTGGAATAATAAAAAAGCATAAAACATATGGAATGGTTGCAAACTTGCCAGGCAGAGGATGCAAGTGCATATTATCCCCAGGGACGGTAAGGAAGATGGTAAGGGAGGGCCATAAGTAACCCAAGGATCGCAGTTTAAGAATTCCAGAGATTGGTTGTGTCTTGGGGCCGCCAAGTCTTAAAAATAACCATAAAATGGAACTTCTATACCAGCAAACACTTTGGCAGAGAGTGGAAGAGAGTGCTAAAGACAGATGAGACCTAAATGTAACATTTTCGCCAGACACACCATCAACTTCTTTGGCAGCACAATGGAATGAATAGAAGGAGAATCATCTCATACCTACTGTCAATTATGGCAGTGGGTCATGGAATGTTTTGCTGCCAGTGGTCCAGGGGCACTATTTAAGACCAGTGGCACAATTAATTCAACAAATTAGCAGGAAATCGTGGCAGAAAATCTGGTTGCCTCAGCTAGGAAGCAGTGTCTTGACCGTAGATGGTCCAGCAGGACAATGACTCCAAGCACACATGGAAATCCACACAGAAATGGTTAAGTAAAAAGAACAACCATGTTCTGCAATGGCCATCTCAGTCTGGGGACTTAAATCCCATGAACAATCTTCTGCATGGGAGAATGGTCAAAAATACCTTCAATTGTGTTCTCTAACCATATCACAAATTATAGGAAAAGACTCATGCATCATTGCCAGGGGCAATTGTATAAAGTATGTAAGACTTTGTTTGATTCCATTGAATCAGTAAAAAGCCCATTGCTTTACACATACTGGAGACTGAAGTCAATAACTGCGTAATGTTTTAGTTCACAGCTTTTTTCTTGTGCATATTTATTAAGGGTGCCAATAATTCTGGAGCCCACTGTAATTGATGATAATAATAATGGTGCTGATGATAATGACAAATTAATCATGGAATAGTACATAAGAAATTAAATAGAATATAAATAAATATGCTATTTATAAATAAGTTCTCTCTCTCTGCCATAAGCATACCACTGCTTTTGATGCTATCATTTATCGTTCATAATTGATGTGTTCTAATGCGCATACAGTATATCTGCTGATGACCTTGAATTACTTGGCTCTCAGAGTGATATATTTACCGGGCCCAAAATAGCACAGCTGAATAGTGACTGCCACTGCTTTTAAAAAGAACATGCACAGTCTAAATAAACAGTGGTGCAGTGGGCAGCACTGTCTCCTCGCAGCAAGAAGGTTCCGGATTCAAATCCCAGGCTGGGGCCTTTCCGTGTGTGGCTGGCATGTTCTGCCCATATCTTTGTCTGAGTGAGCACTCCAGTTTCAACACGCTGGTTAGAGAAACTGGAGAGTCTAAGCTGCCCCTAGGTGTGAGTGTCTGAGTGAATGGTGTGTGCCCTGCGATGGATTGGCCTCCTGTCCAGGGTGTATTCCTGTCTCTCAGGCATGGTGGCATGTGCAAGCGCAGTGCATGCTGGGATAGGCTCCACCCTGACCAAGCATAAACAGGTTAGAAGGTGATGGATGGATGAATGGATTGATGAATGAATAAATAATGTAAACTGAATTAGAAACGTCGTCTGATTCACCCGGCCTGCTGAGGTTATTATGATTTAATCTCTGTGGTTGTTATTAAAACAATGGCAGATTATTAGCAATATCTGAAACTCTTATTGCAGTTTATCTTAATATCGTGAACCATAGTGCCAAAAAATGACACAATTGATTGATTACAATGATTAAATTAAATGACAATCAATTGACATCACATGTGGCATTTTGATGTTGAAGTTCAAACTTTTTCATGTGTCAATGCTTTTATAGCAATTAATGAACCTCAATAAATAAATCATTGGCCTAATCTATTTATACGGTGGGAATGTTTTTTTTCCTTTAGTTGGAATGCATCCCTCATCTCTCTGTAAGACCATAACCTTTTCACGCTTTGCCAAAAGCACATAAATTGCACTGAGAGCCCCCTAATATGCCATGTCATCGCTGTGCAGCTGATTTTGTCTCTGCAATTTCTCCTTCTTGTGAAAAGATGACTGCACAGTGCTCTCAGCTTTTTGGAGGCCATTGTATTTGTCAAAAAGCGCAGCATTAACGGTTGACTTCTGTCAGTTACGAACACTCCCCCTTTCCCTCGCCGACAATAGCAATCGCAGCGGGTCAAGTCATTACTACTTCCTGAAAACATATTCATTTATCTTGCATCTCTCACTTCAGTACTTCCCAGGGTTGCACTTTCCATGCCTGTAGGGAGATGAACGTTCGCTGCCTGTTATAATATGCATTTATTACAGCTAATAATAAACCCAATATCACATATTTTAAGACAAAAAAATATATAAAATACATCCTCACTTGGACTCATGTTCCTGAGAATTGCAGTATACAGGGACTGTCTTTGCTGCATATCCGGCCTGCATACTGTATTGTGCATTGTGCATTGTGAATGCACTGATATGAAAATGTGATCATGAGCATGAAATCTGAAATAGGTTATTTCATATTCAGAAATATTAAATATCCTGAGGTATAGCTGCAGTAAAAAAAACGAATAAAAAAATGATGACAGTAATCTATAAAAATCATAATTCTGTCAAATGCGTTTAGCAGGTCTTGTTCCCCATGTGTTTTAAGAAGAAGTGTGACATCTTAGCTCCTGTAGACTTGATGAGCTGTACAGCCAAATGTCATTTGTGTTACTGTGCTCAGAGAAGCTGTTTGTCATTTGTGTTACTGTGCTCACAGAAGCTGTATGTAATTTGTGTTACTGCGCTCACAGAATCTGTTTGTCATTTGTGTTACTGTACTCAGAGAAGCTGTTTGTCAGTTGTGTTACTGTACTCAGAGAAGCTGTTTGTCATTTGTGTTACTGTGCTCACAGAAGCTGTGTGTCATTAGTGTTACTGAGCTCAGAGAAGCTGTTTGTCATTAGTGTTACTGTGCTCACAGAAGGTGTATGTCAGTTGTGCTACTGTGCTCACAGAAGCTGTATGTCATTTGTGTTTCTACGCTCGGAGAGAATAAAAGCCATGTGAGTGAGAGAAGCCCCTGTGTGAGAAAGCAAAACCCTTAGTCTGTGAAAATTGGTATTAAAAAGCTGCGGTTGGTGATATATGATCCATGGATCCATTTTCTCCTCGTGGAATACCTCCCCATCGTGTGGGCAGTCCAATTCCCATGCTAATGGGTTAATGCATTCATATTCATATACAGTATCTGCGGTTTCCTTGAATATACAGTATATCCAAATCACAGAATTAATATGTGTGTCCATATATGTGCATGCAAATGTGCCTGTGGTATGTGCAGATACTTATTTTGTTTGCATGAGTGCTGCTGCTGTGTGTGTATGTGTGTGCGTGCCATATATGTGTGTGTGTGTGTGTGTGTTTGTGTGTGTGTGTGTGTGCGTGCCATATGTGTGTGTGTGAGTGCGTATGTGCCTGTATGAGTGTGCATATGTATGCGTGATTGTGTGCGTGTGTGTGTGTGTGTGTGTGACTGTGACTGTGAGTGTGAGTGTGTTTTCAGGGTGAATTCTGAAAGAGCCCAATTGCGTATCAGAAGGGGGCTTGAACACGGTGAGCACGTGTCCATAGTAGAACGCTGGCACTAAAACAGTGTGTTAATACATTAGACTGTAAACTGCTGCATTCACACACACTTTCTGTCAGAGCTGCAAAGAGAGCTATCAGAATGGGACAAATGGCATTAAAGGTGGATTCAGTCCTACTCTGGTCTGCCAGGGTAGATCGTTGCATTTCAATTAAAAACTAAGCAAAGTATGATATGGTCAGGAACATGTATATTTAGAGTTTATAGTTTTGAGATTTTTATGCACAGTACTGTATTCTCAACCCTCGCGTTCCTCACAAATTCAAGTTCAATGCAAACAGAAACGAGAACGCAGTCCGGGAACTACCAAGTTCCGAGTATGGATGGTTCCCGAACTGTTCTGTGACATGGAAAAGGGGCAGCCTTGTCTGTCAGACAACCCTTTAATGGCTTAACTTATTTTATAATGGGACTCTTTACCGACTTTTCAAACCAGCCCAGGTCTTGCCTGGTTAAAGACTAACGACAGCGGGATCAGAATAGGCCCAGTTAGGGTTCTGTTTTGGAATTCTGCTGGTATCAGCTCTCTCTGCTGCTTAATCTCATGAGACCAAGTCCAAAGGGCACATTGGTAAAACATTGCCATGTCCTTCCATTGATATGCCCTATATCACGTTGCTCCTCTAATACCACACATCTCGCCATTCAATAGTGGCCACTGAAAAATGAGACAATAGTTTGAATGCAGTTTGAATGCAGTTAGATCAAATGACCCATAGTCCAGTAATATATTACCAGGTTCCCATATGGAGGGAGGGAGGGAGAGAGAGAAAGTGAGAGAGAGAGAGAGAGAGAAAAATAAGAGAGAACGGAGAACGAAAATATTCTACATTCAAAGACAGAAGTTAAACAATGCGATTTCATTAATGTATTATGACACATCAAGAATGCAAAAAACATTATTTAACAAAAAAAAGGTCACTGGCTTTAAAGCGGCAAAAATATTTCTCCTTCCAGAGCTGTACATAATAACTAATAAACAATTTGGCTCAACTTTGTATACACAGTATAGAAAATTTATCTGACAAAACAAATTGTTCAATGTTACATCAACATTGTTACATGTTATATCAACATACTGTATGAGTTACTGAATTACAGTAACTCATACAGTATGTTGATATAGAAGGGATTACATTTTTACTGAATTTTACATTCACTTACACTGAACAATTTCTTGTGTGACTATACACAACAATATGCTCTGTGGAAAATAAACTCTGTCCAACATGATCCTTATTTGCTTTGTATGTTGAATTAATTCATTTTTATATATGCCTTTTTTCAATATCTAAAAGCTAATTTATCATTGCACATCATGCATGCATGTAATATAGCATAGCATTAATTAAGTGTTAGGACACATGACACCTCCTAGCTTCACAGTTTTTTTGAACCACAGAGGTGTTTGGATGTATGTTAGCTAATTGTATGCTGACAGTGGGTGCGCTGTTAGCATATAGAGCTAAATTGGACCTTAATCTTTGGCATGACTTTCACCGTGCACAAACTGTGAAGTGGAGACATATTGAATGCGGGGTGTTCATTTCAAGGCTGAGGGCTAAGATCCTGTCCGGGTGAAAGAGATCAATTTGTGAGGCATACTCCTTTTATAATTATACAGCTGCAGAGGTGCCAAATAAGTGTGTCGTGCCGAATCTTAATTCAACGGCCATTCCAGAGTTTACCCCAAGATACGTGTTTCAAAGGAGCAAGGCCGACATCTAGCTTATAGAAATAATTGCTCTGACGTTTAATACCAAGTGACTTGTTAAAATATCATCTTTGATGTGCAGTCTACAAACCATGGAATCCTCCATGAGTACAGTGTAGATATGAATTATATTGAATTATTGATTTATGGGTCTAGGCTATTAAAGAAATTGCTTTCATCTAGCTAATGAAAATTGCTGTGCATCTCAGTCTGTCTCAATGATAAAAAAAAATAGACATACCACCTTTAATTTACATTCTCACTTTCAGCTACACCTTTCAATTTAGTTATGAGCAAATAAGTGATAAGGATCTCCACTCTTCTACAGCACGGAGACCCAGGGCCTGTGTTAGAGCCTCATGTGAGTTTAAATGTTTACACAAAGGCACACTTCAGTTTGTACCATATATTACAATAAAAACATAAAAGCCCACATATGAGAAGGTATATATAATACAATGTGTTGCTTAATTAAAATCACTATGTGTCAAAAGCTGCTTCCTCTGAAAAAAAAAAAAATTGTTCTCATGGTAAGGTAGAAATTGTTTTTTGATTTCTTACCTTCTGGCTAGAGCAAACAGCAGTTTAAAGATGAATGCCCTCCGCTGTGGGTTTTACCTAGGGATAGACACAGAGGAACAAGACAAAGGGCTACTACTACTTTTTATAATATTAAAGTTAACGCTTATTAATAATTGAATTATTGTTGTATTTATTGTGCTATTGTTGTGCATTATCTGTTTGCTTGGCAGACATCTTGTCTTGAGGGACTCGCATGTGCCCCCATTTATTTTCCCGGATATATTTATTTATATTACTGGAGCTATTTGGGTTAAGTGCCTCTTTGAAAGATCAGGTCTCAGGGCAGTAGCCAGTAGGACACGGTACTGTTGAGTCTATGATGACTTACAGTTTATAATCAGTGGTAAAAAACCATTCAAAAACATTAACAAGTTAGGCTTGCTCCACAGCATTATAAGGCATTAAATTCAGGCACTTAGCAGATCCACAGAGATGTAAATGGATGATATTTAGCATGGTAGCCTCATATACAGCTGGGCAGCAAAAATGTGGGCACTCTTGGTTTATATGTCTGTTACAATTATTGGAGGTGGATTCATTATGCTTTGGGGTTGTGTGGCAGCTGGGGGCACAGGAAATATTGTGGAAGTGGAAGGAATAATGGATTCCACCCAATATCAAGAAATTCTAGACGCTAATGTTCAAAGGTCAGTCCAGACACTGGAGTTGAAGAGAGTTTGAATATTCCAGCAAGACAATGATCCAAAGTATACCTCAAAATCAACCATGAAGTACCTCCAGGAAAGATGGTGAAGGTTTTGGAATGGCCACCACAGTTCCCAGACTTCAATATTATTTAAAATCTGTGGCGAGAGGCTGAACAATATTTCTGAGCTAGAGGTGTTTTGCTAGGTGAGAATTAAAAGACTCCTAGCTGGCTACAGGAAGCATTTACAAGCTGTTATAGTTACCCAAGGGGGAGTTACAAAGTACTAACGGACAGGGCTCCCAAACTTTCGCACAGGGTCTTCTTCCTTTTTCGTTATTTTGAAACTGTGAAAAATGTCAATAAAAAGTAATCTTGTTAAAAACGTTTTTAAAAAATGTGTCATGTTTAATGTTGTACCATTATACATGACACAGGGAACAGGGTTGAGTAGCCCCGACTTCCACAAGAGGAAGATAAAGAAGAAGATGAACTTCATCACTGTCAATTTTCTTTCCTTCTCTATCTCCCACTTTCTCTCTAACCAACACGAGAGAGTTTGCTCTACTCCAAAGCATGTGATGTCGGCCGCTGCTTCTTCTCATGTCCGCCGTGGTGAGTCACAGAGGAAGGCCGCAGGAGTCCCGACTGCCAGCTGCTGCCAGCTGTGCGTCACCCTGAGGAGAGACTGATGGTGGGGCCCACCCAATGCACAAGAACAGGGCTTCAGCTCTCCGAGCCACCCAACACTCCCACCACCATCAATCTACTCCACCGGACCGATGCAGCGATGATACAGCTTTCCTGCTTTTTAGCATTCACATAAATAAAATCAATTACTTTTCACCCCCTGTGTTACAAAT
Source organism: Conger conger (assembly GCF_963514075.1). NCBI lineage: Eukaryota > Metazoa > Chordata > Actinopteri > Anguilliformes > Congridae > Conger > Conger conger. The sequence continues at coordinate 7,971,255 of NC_083765.1, forward strand.
GATGTATGACGCAGTGTTGGCTTGGCTCGATGCTGTAGCATTTGCTTTGTCTTTCAATTCTTAATTATCTATCAAACGGTGGGTTTTAGTGGCCATGCGTCCACACATTCATCAACTGGGATCCTGTTGAGTCACCCCAGTCTTTGATTCATAAGTATATTTAAATACACTTTTTATTCATACAGTGGGGTTACATTTTAAAATGACAGAAATTTCTGAATTTCTTAGTATTTTGTATGTCCACCTCTTGCTTTAATGGCAAGGTGCACTCAAGCTGGCAGGGAAAACCGGATTCCCAGCATTATTTGACAATGTTCCAAAGAGCACCTTGTGATGTTACTGAATGCTTGGCTTTTGTCAGTCTTCAAGCTTCCCCATAAATATTCAATGGGGTTGAGGTCAGGTGATTGTGGATTGCCCAGCACTCCTTGCTCTTCTTTGGTCTTCGAGTAGTTTTTGCAAAGCTTTGAAGTAACTTTCGTTTATTTTCATTTTTTCAAAATCCTAAAACTTTCTGTTTATTTCCGGGATTACATGAAAAAAACCCCCAGATTTTCAATGTGGTCTTAGACTTCTGGACCCCACTGTATATAAAAATATTTTTTAAATAGACTATAATTTTCTGCCATATTTTATATTTAATTATATATACCAAATTTCTGTATCTGGCTGAACCTCTATCAGCATTCCATACAGTAGGTATTAGAGCATTGCAGGTGCTTAGTTTATCTTTCTTATGATGACACAACATGTTGTACTTGATTTCCTAGTAACAGTGTATACTTCATCTGCAACACGATGCAGGTCGCCCAGTGTGTGCCTGAATATAATTAAATTACCTGCTTCCTCCACCTTTTACAGACATGCTATTTACAGGAAAGAATTGCACAGAATACTGAATAATGGCAATGTTTTATGACCAGAAGATGCTAGGTACAGTATATCACCCCAGGGAGTGAGGTATTCCATTCCTCTTGGATTCCAATGCCAATTTCCAATAAAAAAATGTCCAACCCATCTAACGAAATATGCTGTTGTGAGCTAATATTTGCTAGATTCATGACAAGTCCTTACGGCAAATGGTAAGATGTGTTCTGAAATGTCCCGTTTAAATCAAATAGAATTTCAGTCTCTGTATAAGAAACACACACACACACACACACACACACACACACACACACAAGAAGCGCAGTTCTCTGGTACACTAGTGATGCTAAGGATGCTACTAAGTGGCTAGCCCTATATTCAACCCATTCCCATGTCCATCCCAAGTCTGGGGTTGTGGTTGATCTGTCTTATTCCTATACTAATTGCCGGTAATCCCTCCAGATAATGTATCACAACCCTATACCAGATGTGAGTAAACAAGATGAAGGTTCTCGGTAAGTCAGGCCCATATTGACCCCTGCTATGAAACCAAACTGAGTTTGAAACCCTGGCAGCTCACGCAGTCAGGACATTCACGCCAGTGATGTGCAAGTATCTGAACAATGTTGACGTTCCTGAACAATGGTATCACCAGGTGATACCAAAAGCAGAAGATAATCTAAGATGATGTAAGTACGTCTGATGATGCCGATCCTTCAGCCCTTTATGAAGAGGATCCTTCACAACTCACGCAGGACCAGATCGTCAAGTTCGTTTCCGTAAATATCGTTTTTTTAAAACTCCCGCTCGCTGGCTTGATACTCCCAACCAAGCGTGCGTAACCGACACGAGATAAGTTTTCTCCCAACTTTCTGGTAAGGGTGTGCGGGACGAGGTGGGCCAGCTCAGAGGAACACGCCGATGCCGATATCATTTGTCTGGGCAGATAAATCATCAGTATTGAGCCTGTCTCTCACAGGCTGTCAGAGCTCTGCCATGATTGAATTTGTTGCTATGTCTGGAGGAAGCGCTGTTTAAACACGGGGACCGATGAAGGGTACACGGACAGCGCATTTTAATTAGGGCCTCTCTCTGCGCCCGCCCTAGCCCGGGGAAGGGCCCCTGTCTCAGGAGGCGCCGTCGTGCGCCTCTCTCCGCGCGTCTCGCCCTCGCTCCTCGTTGACTTTTCCGTGACATTGCGCCGCGCGGAACGCGGGAACGGATCAGCCGAGTCCCCGGAACGCCCGCGGTGCCGCATCGGCATGGCAACCATGCAGCAGGGGGAAATCCCAGGGTTTCGGCAAAGGAAACGGAACGACCCCCAGGGGGGGGGCGGCGGGTTTCGTTCCCCGACGGGATGCGGTCTACGTACCAGCGCAGAACGGGGCACAGCCGGAAATACGCGGCTGTTCGAAAACAACATGTAAAAATGAATGCTGCTAAGCAAATTAATCATTTCATATAAACGCTGGGTTTTTACTTTGTAAGTGTTTTGCTGTTCGATACTGACATTTCAAGCACAGAGCAGTGTTAAGGTCAATCTGACGCAAAGCAGTAGTTGTGCTACTCTGCACAGCCACAGCCCAATGACACATCTGTCAGCTCCCATCTGCACTTTACGGGGGCATGCAGGTATGTGTCTCTTTTGGAATACATGAGGGTATTCTGTTTGTGGTCTCATTTGACAGTATAGACTTTGTGCTTTTCTGTAGCCAGGCACGCTCATTTTTCATGTTCAAGGATGACACTTGCTTTTCCATTTCTTTAAACCATAAGAAAGTTTTTTTCTTCTCCTTCAGTATTGTTGTTCAACTCTCTGAAGAATTTTATATATTTTTTCTAAATCTAGAACCCAACTGCTTTCTGTTAACAGTTCTGATTACATCAGCATTAGAATGTTCAGTTCTGAAAGTTCTGGAAGCTGAGTATGAGCAAATTCCACATGGTTTACTTGCCTTTTCATATTTCAAACTAATGATATTGATATCAACATGCTAATACAGTAGCATGCAGTTACAAATGCACATTATATCATAAATAATCTCTTTCATATTTGATTGAAAAAAAAAACGTCTTTCATTTAAAGGATAAAATGTTTGATGTACAATAAATTACAATTCCACAACGAAAGCATTATGACAAAGATTTGATTAATGGGATAGCATAAAATGTGTATATATACTTGTTCAAATGATGTATTGCAGTTGCCGCCTTTGATTTAGCATGTTTTTATTTTCATAGAGATAACTATGACTGTAGAAACAATAAACTGCCTAGTAAACATGCCATGAATTTAGCCCCAGTTTAGTGCTTTAGCATTCTATTACAAGTTTCCGCAAGTTTCTTATTAAAATTCAATGCCAGGATGCTGATATTGGCCCGCTGTTCAATGTGTCAAACATGGCTTAACCTTAGATTGCAGCAGCTTAGATTAGTTTGCATTAGATTAATCCAAGCAATATATGTATATATGTATATAAAAACACACACACACAAACAAGGCATGCAAGCATGCACACACACACATACACACACACAAGCACACACACACATGCACACACACAAACAACTGCAGCCCCATGGCTGGAGTGCATACACACACACAACAAACACACACACACGCACACACACAAACAACTGCAGCCCCATGGCTGGAGTGCATACACACACACAAGCACACACACACACACGCACACACACAAACAACTGCAGCCCCATGGCTGGAGTGCATACACACACACAACACACACACACACACACACACACGCACAAACAACTGGAGTGCATTGGAACTGCACAGTGCCCTAATGAATAGCTAAACAGTTCAGGAGAGATACAGAAACATGAGATGCAGAACTGATCCACATCCAGCAGTTGACACATGGCTGTACCCTCTTTTTATTTTGACCACATCACAATGTTTCAGTGAATGAAAGCGGTGCTTCTGATGTAAAGAAGATTCAACTGTAGGGTTTAATTTCGTTTAGTTTAGTTTATTGGAAAATTAGAAGTGAGACTCAAAGAAACAGTAAAGTAATTACTTATTTCCACTGTGGTCCTTATAAAGGGGCTCGTGACAAGGTAGTTGTGTAACCATCAAATTAAATCTAATTCCGACATCCCACGATCCAAATTCTCCTCAGCATCATTGCAATTAACACATAAATAAACAATTCGCAAAACAGAAGTCAATGTGAATACATAGCTTTTAAGTTTAAGAAACTTCCAACAGAGTTCTAAGTTGACCAAAACTATTACAAGCGTAAAGAACAATAAAATAGGGTTGAAATATGGTACATCTAAAGAGTTGATTCATTGTAAATAAGTCAATTATGTTATAAAAATGACTCATGGGAAAAGTGTCCTTGGAAAAAGAAAAACGTAGACGGTTGTCATTTTGACCATTCCACCTGAGGATGTTTAAGAATCTGTGACAGTCTGGTTCCTAGAACATTGCACCCCTTACCTCAACATTAAATAGATTTTCCCATGGACTGTGACGGAAAAGCAAAAGCAATTTTACAGGTACATAGTCTTCCAAAAAATCATAAAAAAGCAGACCTGAGAGGGGATTTTACATGCTGGTGATTTTTCTGCCTTTTTGAAATTGGCAGGAATGAACTAGCCTTTTTACAGCAGTCTTAACAAAGTGTGTCCACTTTACCTTCTGCACCTTTCATCCACTTCTATAGCAGAAAACACACAGTATCACAGTACCTCTGTGCTCCATTTCAAACAGACAACATAAAACACACTTTAAAGGCTGTGCATTGCAGGCTAATACCAAATAGCACAATTTCATGTTTAACATAGAAATAACATAGTTTAACATTTTCTTCTTCTTCTTCTTCAATCAATTTCTTTCATATGATTAATTTATACACAACTCGTAGAAAACCGCAGTGTGTTGTGCTACAAAGCACAATCTAAACACAAATAGAACAGGGAAGACCCTAGGACCATTAATCACAATTGCTAAAACAGTTTAACAGATAGCTGCAACAGTCCAAAGCTAATTATCCCTAATTTGGTGCCAGAAATGGATCTTCCTACTTCTGTCGGTGGTAGGATAGGGCGGGGCCAGGGAATGGGAGGCTTGGGGGGGGTGGTAATGCTGACAGGAGGGAAAGACAATGTTTAAGCATATCATGGGCACTGATGCAGAGACATACCAGGGCTTTTTTTATTTTTAAATATATCTTTTTTAGGCCTTTTTCTGCTTTATTGGACAGTATAGTATAGACAGACAGGAAGAATAGGAGCCAGAGAGAGGGACATGCAACAAATTGTCGGACGGTCGGATTTGAACCGCCGACGTCGTGGCTCGCAATGAGCGTGTGGATAATGCTCTACAGGCTGCACCACCGAGACAGCCTATTTTGTTTCAGTTTTTTAAATGCAGGTAAACTCTTTCTGTCTGATATGGGCGGGGGCATCTCTGGACCGGCCTCCACACGGGTCCCTGTCTGTCATGGGAGAGACGTGAGCCTCTACGCTGGTCTCTGCTCATCATGGGAGAGGCGTGAGCCTCCAAACGGGTCTCTGCTCATCATGGGAGAGACGTGAGCGTCCACGCGGGTCTCTGCTCATCATGGGAGAGGCGTGAGCCTCCAAACGGGTCTCTGCTCATCATGGGAGAGGCGTGAGCCTCCAAACGGGTCTCTGCTCATCATGGGAGAGGCGTGAGCCTCCAAACGGGTCTCTGCTCATCATGGGAGAGACGTGAGCGTCCACGCGGGTCTCTGCTCATCATGGGAGAGGCGTGAGCCTCCACGCGGGTCTCTGCTCATCATGGGAGAGGCGTGAGCCTCCACACGGGTCTCTGCTCATCATGGGAGAGGCGTGAGCCTCCACGCTGGTCTCTGCCCGTCAGTGGCGTCAGCCCCATTGCGGGGGGCAGTTCGCTCCGTGGGCCTCTCCTCATTTGAAAAACCTATAGAGCCCCGGCGAGGGGCCTGACAAGATGATGGATCAGTTTTACCATATTGGCTTGTTGATCCATATTCTCAGGAGTGCGTATTAGCATTTGCCATTCAGGTGTTGAGCCCTCAAGTCCTGTTCTGCTGATTAGCAGAATCCTTCAGGTCCCAATAATTAATGTTTAACATCAGACCTCGTCTGTGTGGGGGGGGAGGAGGAGGAATGCGTAGGGGGGAATGGCAATGTTAAGTGCTCCAAACAGGTTGGGCCCTGGAGGTCTGGGGGAAAATCAATGCGGGTGGTTAACACCACTGCCTCGGGAGAGCGTCCTGCCAAGCAGACGCAATTCCACATGAGCGCTGGCGTTAGCCCGTTCGTTTGTTTCTTCAGTTTTGAATATGGAAAAGAATATATAGAAATCTGAATATTTCGCCCAGCCTGTAGACCGCTTATGCAAGGTTAAGTCCCTCACCAAGGGCAAATGCGCTGCCTCACATCGAAATTACATTAGGTGCAATATTTAATCAAGCGTAAATGATTTACACTGTGCAGTGTCTGCGCTTAAAGCCAAACTCAAAAGGCACGCGGCGCCAAACGTGACCTTGAACACACGAAGTCTCTGCTCTTTTCCTCCAGCCGCAAGAATCGCATGTTTCCTGAGTGCGTCGCGGATAGACGGTGCCTCTGATTTAACCACTTATTTTACCCTTTACTCTGATAACGGTTCGCGGTTGTAACAGGAGCCGGGCGCCCGATCGCCGATCGATTTCGGCTTGTGACAAACAACTCTCGTTAAAATTTGATCACGTTGGTTCTCACCTTTATGCAAAAGGCTATTCTGTGTCTGTTATCAGATCCATCGCTGGGGCACCGTTTCTCCCCTTTATCTGCTGGGAATACTAAGAACTGAAGCGCTGGCACACAGCGGATGATATATTTCTGCGACACACGTTGCAGTATAGCTAAGGGCAGAGTGCCATCAGCGTGAATCTTCCCACGCCTGAACGCAGTAGGCCAAGGATACCTGCATTAATGAGCAATGACATCATAATTCCCTCCTGTGAATTATGGAGGGAATTTCCCTCCTCATTTCCCTCCTCATTTCCCCCGCCTCCCTCCTGATTTCCCCCGCCCCCCCCTTTCTGATATCCCTATCCCACTTGTCTAACCCCCCCCAAAAAAAAAAATATAAAAAAATAAAAAAATAAAAGGCACTTATGATGACTATATGTTTACAACAACACTTCATGTGTATTTTACTAGTTATGGATGTGATGCTTTAAGTTGTGGAAGAACCTATGCACTTGTAAGTCGCTTTGGATAAAAAGGTGTCTGCCAAATGACAAAAATGTAATGTAAATAATGAACTTTTGCATTCTGGCTGACGGCTGCAGTAATGATGCATGCGGCCTGCGTACTGTGGTATGTCTGTGTGTCAGTATGTTCATTCGTAAGCACAGCGACTGCCACTGTTTTTACGCCACCTCTAGATGCAGCCGGCGGATTGAGGGTTCCGGTATCTCTGAATCAATCTACGATATTTGCATTTCATTGTTTCTACTTGTGTTCTTTCTTGGAATAATGACAGGCATTCCTACAAAACAAATACGGCTATAACTTATCTCTGCTGGGAATCAAACATATGACCTTCTGGCTATGTGCTCCTTTCATTAAGGTATTGAATGCTTTTTTCTATTTTTTGACCAGGCAGGGAACCAGTCATCTGCATCCCTGTGTGATTACACGACAGGCCTTTAGCTCCAGCTGAAAGCATGGAAATTTAATTTACACACTTTTATTGTGTTTACTCTCTTTAGAAATGTGGATCAATGTGCAGGTAATAAATTATTGTATTGGGCAAATAAATGGCCCACAGATACTTCCAGTATTGTCAGTATGTTTCAAAAGCTATGCTTATTCCTCAGTGTAAAATTCAAATCACAGCCACAGTCCAGCATTGCATGTAAACAGATCACTCACTTTACATGCACTATTACTGAGTTATTTTTATATTTACAATACGCAGAATCTTTATTCTTTGATCTGTTTGGTCAAATGCACTCATACATTGATTCGCTGACCTCTACCCTCCATCAGAATCATTTTCAAAACATGTTGCCAGCATAGCTAAGCTTAGTCAAGCTGAGTCAACAGAAAGAATGACCTTTCAGTTTTTTAGGTTTTTGTACTGCAAATATCATCTGTCCGTTTCCAGAGCTTGCCTCTCCATTCCCTTTTCCACACTGAGTTTGTGACAAATGTACCACTGTAGCCGCAATGCATTTATACCCAATACCTTGCCTGAGTGTGACATAGAGCAGTTTTGGCTAAATGGAAAATGTGTCACTTTCATAGTACGGTTGGATTTTATGTGAAATGCTCAGATTCTCACACTTTTTACAATCTACCTGGAGATGCCCAGATGCTTGAAATTGCTGATCAGTGTATGCATTTCATTTCATCATTCAGCACTATTACACCAAGCTAGAATAGCTCAGGGAGAGCGGATAACAGATTCAGGGAAAGGAGATACTCGCCATTAAAAAGCTAATATGGGACATTTTAGCTTCCAGAAGTCCCACAATCATCTGTCACAAAAGCGAGATCCTGCAGGACATCGGGGTATTAGATGTCAAGCATGGCAAGTACAAGACTGCATGTGCATTTCACAATAAAGAAACACTTGAGCCCCAGACAGGTGCACGTACACAGCATTTCTCTGGCAAATAACAGGCCACAATTACACTTGGATTCCATGGACTAACCCAGGTGAAATAAGCACATTTCCACAAAGTTCTGTGGTATGGTTTCTGGTCTGTGGTCAAGAGATGAAAAGTGCTCTTGTGTTGGTGAAATGACCCGCTCTGAAGATATGTGTTGTGTGCAGTGGCATAGTCCCGGGGGCTTGGCTTTTTTTTAATGCAGCTGCTTTTGCAGTCTACCAGGGAAAAATTGGATCAACAGTTCAATAATGCAACTCAAAGATATCAGCCACGGTATCTAAGCAATCACATCAGTGACACAGCAAGCAGGCTTCGCAGGCTGCTTTTAAAGGGAAATTGATCAAACACATCAGTGTGAAGCATTGCTTTCTTTGTGGGTTTTTTTCCGCGATGATTTTCATTTTCATTTTCAGTCAGCAGTCCGCATTTTGCCTTTATAAAAATGATCAATGTATCGCCATCGAATAGATGTCACCGTTGGCGTGTGTGCTGACTGCGGATCTTTCGCACGTGCCCTCAGGTATTTTTTTTTTCTGCGCTACCTGTTAAACCCGCCATTCGTTTACCGATCACTGCTGCTTCCGCCGACATTTTCGCAAGATTGCGCCTGATATCGAGCAGCGGGGTTTTGAGTGATGCGGAGAGCCTTATTTTAAAATGTCTGCATACCTGCGTACGGCCATTTCTCCTGTACAGGCTGCAGTGGGAACCGGGAATGGAGGTGGCATTTGGCATTCAATTATCCCTGCCGAAATACGAAACAAATTGCTAACATTTCCTAAATTGGTATATTTTGCGTGACCTTTCATTTTAAACGTTTCCGCAACGTTGTATTTGTTTCATCCTTTTTAACCTTTAAATAACATCCATCTATTCTAGGCTGCACCTGACATAACTAAAGCCACTCATTCATTATTTGAAAAATACACATCAGCCTTTATTCCACCTTTCTTTACTTGGTCCTGTTTAACTCTTGGGTGGCTGCTATACCATTGTTTCTTATTAAGACCCAAGCTTTAATCTTTAATATTTCAGACTTAGTATAACCTCATAGGAACACATCCACCGCAGTACCATACCTGCAAATATGTTACTCAGATCTCCACTCCTTTGTATACCTGGGCCCTTGTGTATACTAGAATGCAGTTCAGCACAGAACAAACACGGTGTTTACTGACAGGTAGTCTGGAATGTGTTCACTGAAGCCACTTTTGCTGTGGGTTAGAAATATGAAACGTTGAGGGAGAGAAAAAAACAAAATGGAAAAAAAAAACAAAAAAAACAAAGTCCCCTTCTGCTGGCAGATTACAAGCGCCGGTGACTACTACAGGAGGTGTTCAGGGCAGTGCTCCATGAACATGCCACTCGGGGAAAACTCTGACAGCTCACATGCCCAGGCCTCCGCTTTTAAATGGCACCCGGCAACCACTTGTCAAAGGCTCGTCACACTTGATGGAATGACTGCTACCTCTGATTCTATGGCGCCGGATTGTGAATCGATCGGGAGACATTTATCAAATCTCTCTCCTTCGGCTTGTGACAACATCACTTTCCTTTCCAGAATTTCCCACTGAATGCAGAACACAACGGATTTAGGATTTCTTGAAGTGTGGGGTAGTGGACCTGCGGAAGACTGTTTTGATAATGTTGTTCGGCAATTTACTACACAAACCGATTAGATCACGGGATAACTGTGACATATTTGTTAAATAAGACGTAGTTACCTGACATATAACAGTCAGTGGTCATGAACTAAAACCACTGGAGGCAGCAGGTCACTGCCCAGTGTGCAAGCTGCGTTGGAGTCACTTGAAATTGCTTCTTGCTTTATCCCCCTTTACCAATCAGTGTAACGCCCATAGGTTATTATACAATTTTGTAAATACCTAAGATGTCATTTAGTGCACAAGATGTTAGGCCGATTGAATAACATACAAATGATATCCACCAAAAACCATAAAAAACTGAACTATCCATTTCCACAAAAAGATTTATTTTTGATTAATGAAGTGCCGCCATATGTAAAAAAAATATTTTCAGTGAATTCAAATATATTGGCATTACATATATACTAAAACACAACACTTGTGTACCACACACAATTAAAAACACAACACTTGCGTACCGAACACAATAAAAACACAACACTTGCGTACCAAACACAAAATAAAAACACAACACTGCTTAGGATGTATGCACCACACAACTAACTGTAGAGCCTCTCATGTCTGTATCTGTAAATTTCCATACATCACTCTCTCTTACCACTTTTCATGCAGCCCTAAGAAACTTTGACTGTGCCGTAAATATCAATCTTTCCCATAAACAAGTCATGACTGTCTGCCTTGTAAATCATTTGCCATTTGTTTTTGGGGATATAAAGAGAAAAAAGAAAAGAAAAAAAGGTACTATTCTGCAGGCCAAATCCCATAATATCTGCAGTCAAACTCACAATCATTTAAAAAAAAAAAAACGATAGAAATCCTCAGCGGATAGAGTATCTCCTTCATAACAGATTATCGACCACTGCAGCTGAGACCCTGACCTGGGCCGGCTGGTTGGCTCTACTTGAGCCTTAGCTGCCATATTAGTGAGGTCATTGCAACTTGACCTCTGCACGACCTCAGAGATTCAAAAGTCTGATAGCTTTATTGTCCTCTCATGGGGATATTACCTCCGCGTAAAAGAAAACACCGGGGGGTGTTTCATCGCAGAAAAGGCATGCGCATCCTAATAGCACAGTCAATAGGACAACCTTAGCGAACCGCTACATTCGCATTCAAGAGCATCACCACAACCGGCGTGTTCTGTGCAAGACACACAGCAACGGATGCCGCTGTCATTGTCAAAGCAATTATGAATACAAGGAAAGACATTGCATCCGATATAAATTACAGAAGATTTAATTGATGTTACAAGCATTTGCATGGAAATAAGCCTGACAGTAATGCTAGACACACACAAAAATGCACAGCTCTATCGTAAGTTAATTTCAAGTAGTCAATATTTAAATTGGATGTCTAATAACATTCTCTTGCTGGATATCTCTGTCGGACATGTATTTTGAAATGTTTTGGGAGCAGTGCTGTATCCATCATCTGAATCTTGCATATCAGGCTTGGTGGCTTATTCATAACCAGGGGGCAGCCTGTAGCGTAGTGGTTAAGGTACATGACTGGGACCCGCAAGGTCGGTGGTTCGATCCCCGGTGTAGCCACAATAAGATCCGCACAGCTGTTGGGCCCTTGAGCAAGGCCCTTAACCCTGCATTGCTCCTGGGGCAGATTGTCTCCTGCTTAGTCTAATCAACTGTACATCGCTCTGGATAAGAGCGTCTGCCAAATGCCATTAATGTAAGGTAATGTAGTGTAAATAACCAGCGCGTGACGTGGATCTAAATTATTTCATACAAGCGGATAGGATAACGAGAGAATCATACTATAAGCCTATACTCATGTTGGCTACGGCCGGCATTAGCGTTTACACAACAGAGGGGAGAGCAGGCAGTCAAGTGGTAACCCCGTAGAGGCCAATACACCAGACAAGCAGGCGTTGACCTTAACTTTCTGGGTTTCTCCAGTAACCAACCAACAATTCTCAAATCCAGAAATGTGGAATGACTAAAGGTCCCATATTGAGGGACTTGCTATGTGGATTATAAAGTGGAAGGTGTTATGAAGTCATGAAGTCATGACATCATAACAATACGGTCTGTAGCGTAGTGGTTAAGGTAAATGACTGGGACACGCAAGGTCGGTGGTTCTAATCCCGGTGTAGCCACAATAAGATCCGCACAGCCGTTGGGCCCTTGAGCAAGGCCCTTAACCCTGCACCAGGGGAGGATTGTCTCCTGCTTAGTCTAATCAACTGTACGTCGCTCTGAATAAGAGCGTCTGCCAAATGCCAATAATGTAATACGTTTGTTTGAATCAGCACGGCCCACCTTGTGACCAGAACAAATCCAAGCGCTCAGCACAGATGGCCTTCACTTCACTGGAGATAGCCAACCTATCAGAACAGAGATTCATTTGTATCAATGAGCCTTTAAAAAAGACACAGCCACTAAAATAGCCTGTTCTTGGTAAAGCGCATGACTGCTGCAGGAGAATGGACATGTAAAACTCACCAGAGATTGTTTTTGGTGCTTAAGACCACACAAAACATCTCCTTATGGATCATGATCTATGATGTAACACGGGAAAGGTGTACGATATGGGACCTTTACTTATGGATTATGTATAAGAATGCTGCTCATAATTTTAATCATGCTTATGAATGCGTATGCATTTGCTTGGAATAAAAATGGAGGGTTTTTCACTTGAGGAGACCCGCAAAAGGTGAAAATATGAAATGCAAAACTGGTCCTGCCCCTCCGGCTGACAATAATACGATTTTCAGTGTACCTTTGCCTTCGGGTCATTGTACGTCAGGCTAAGAGGGTTAAGGCCACATAATCCATTGTCAGACTCCTGATGTTTCAGGTTCATAGTGTCGGTCCAGACCTCCAAGGCCTCTGTATAATGCCGTGTCCTATGCTTATTTATTCCATCGCTGTGACTCTGAAAAGGACACTTCACTGAATTATAATCCATACCTATGATGAGTTTGGAGCACTCTCAACTGCAGTAGTACGAAATTAACAAGAGTTATGTCATTTTTAATTGCATTCACCGAGCTTAATAACACAATGTCCCCCACCCCCCCATCGGTAATTAATAGAAAACTTAGGACCCTGAAAAGACTTGAACGATGGTCTATTCTGGTGCTAAATCATCGACTATCAGAACGCTTCTAAGAAAACTGCCTTCGCTTAATTAAGGTGGCTCCACTGATCCAACATTAACCGTCAAAATTGCTGGAGGCCTCTAGCTCTAGATCAGGAGTGTCAAACTGAATTCCCCGGGGGCCGCAGTGTCTGCAGGTTTTTGGGGTTTCCTTCCAATCAGCTGTCAACGAAGGCCTTCGGAACAAGGTGTGTGGATTCTTTAGCCAATCAATGACTTTAATGAACCATAGGTGCCAAGAACATCCCAAAAACCAGCGGACACTGCGCCTCTCCAGGACTTGAGTTTGACACCTGTGCTCTAGATTGTGACTTTTGTGACATTTCCAGTTGCATGCTGAGACACTTTTATTTTGCATGAAGGCAGACGTTTTTTTTTCCATTTGGAAAACGTAGTTCAATGAAGCGTTACAGTGAAGAACCATCAGAGCAGGGCAAAATCCTTTATTATAAATACTTTAAAACACATTATGCCCAATAACATTTCCGTTAAAAGAAACATAAATTTTAATCAACATTCAAACAGAATTCCTTTACGTGAATGCATGATGCATGTTTCAGTTAGTACCATGTTTCCCCGAATATTATCCAGGAGTATTTTCAAAAAATGAAAAATAAATCATATATTTTTTAAACGCATTACATCCCGGTCTGGTTACCATGACATGTTTTGATCAACATTTAACGGAGAATGACCAGTGAGTCTCATATCTTGTCTCTGCAGATAATCTTTCCTGCTGACACCCATCACCAAACAGAATGGCTCCCCAGACTTTGGAATAAATCACGGCTTTAAGGTGCTGATCGAACGTGATCTTTGTTCCGTAAAACATCCAGACAAACCAATTAGAGGGGGTTCCTGGCAGAGGCCCCCTTGCATGAATCACAGGTGATGATGGTGTAAAATCACAACGACACTAATTTAGTTGGTATGTTTGTGTGTTCCCCGATCTCACCCAGTGCAGTGTAACTGGATAGGCACTGTATGCAAACGAGTCAGGAAAGCAGCCAGAGAACCTGTGCCAAAATTATTTCATCATTCATCAAAATCTGTCTGAGGTGAAACATTGGAACTATTGTTGTTTTGCATTTTTGTCGTTTTTTCCTCCGTGTGCTCTAGTGCATCCGGATGTTCATGCTTCACGTTCAGAAAGGTTTGGCACGCCCAGCCACCGAAATACGGCGATATAAATAAAATGGAGGAAAAAGAGCTGGACAGATATGAGTATGGGGATGCTCACGGCGCTGCTTAATATACAGAGAGAGCAGGCCTACGAGAGGCAAAGATTTGCCAATTAGCTTGGAGCAGAAGCGTCTGCAGGGCGTGCTGGTTTTTATTGTTATTCGGCACTTAACAGATGAATTAAAGCCGCATATTACCTGACCTGGTTTACCGGGTATAAATGGCTCCTGATTTTCAGTTAAAAACTAAAATCCAGCCACCCTGTGGATTTCCAAGCTTAACATCTCTGACCAAGCAAGAGAATAAGTTTGAGAAACACATCTTTATTTTGGACTTCTTACCAGGCTGCTGTGAATGTGGTTGGCATTTATAGAGCGCCTTTAGCCAAAGCGCTGTACAATTGATGCTTCTCATTCACCCATTCATACACACACTCACACACCGACGGCGATTAGCTGCCATGCAAGGCGCCGACCACCTCGTCAGGAACATTTGGGGGTTAGGTGTCTTGCTCAGGGACACTTCGACACAGCCCGGGCGGGGGATCGAACCGGCAACCCTCCGACTGCCAGACGACTGCTCTTACTGCCTGAGCCAATGAGACGACTGCTCTTACTGCCTGAGCCATGTCGCCCCTATGTGACCTGTTTCATCACGGGGCACAGCCAATCCATCGCAGGACACACACACACATTCACTCGCACCTCAGGTCAATTCAGACTCTCCAATTAACCTGGGACACCCACATAGACATGGACACAGGGAATTGTGGGAATTGGCTGGGATTCAAATCCAGGACCTTTTTTGCTTTGAGGCACCAGTGTTACCCACTGCACCGCCACGCCTGAAGCCCCTTACAAAGCAGCACTGAGCAAGGAGCACTTTATGAGCATGGCTTGAGTTATGGGGGTTTAAGGAAAGTTCAATCATAGAGACCGCTGGGTCACCGTCGGACAATCTCAAATCAGCATCGCCTCCTTGCCGGAGGGGTCATTTAAAGTGACGGAGTCATCACCAAAACTTTTCTATTGTATAACACGTTTCATTATTAAATCTCTCAAACTTTAATTCTGGAGCCTCTGTGATTGAGCGGCATTGGAATTAATGAGAATACCATTACTGGGGCTATCCAAGCAGGTTTCATAATTTCAATTAATTTTCTGCTAATTCAACTGAAAATTGCTGCACATTATTCCTATACAGATATAGCGAGACAGTCAACACACAAAGCAGCGCACAATATGTGAAACTGAAAAAAAAAGAAACAAATCCAACGTTTTTTTAATGTCATGTAGGATGTCATGTCTTTTGTTCTGTTCGGACATTATAAGTGTAGTGACAGACCTTAATGCTTGCTCTCAAAACCCGGCTGTACCAGTGAGCACTGTGACATGCTTATAGGACAGTACTGTACATTATTGACTTTACCATCACACAGAGATGGAGGGTATCACTCAGCAGGGTGACGCCTAAATCAAGACAGAAGAGCGACTCTTCAGTTCAAACGAGAACCCTGCCTCTCTCCGCTAACCGTGCAATAAGTGAGCTGCTCGAACATATTATTGCAGCAGAACAGATTGCTATTGAAATTGGAAGTGAAGACTTAAAAAAAGGTGTGATTAGATACCATTTTATATAACCACTCCATCCCAACTTTCATCCGTTCCCTTGCCAACAGGGTCTGAGGAAGCACTACAGAGATTAAAGCCCAGTCTGTTTTTCTTTCTCAACGAGCTGCACCCTCTCATGGAGCATTTCATTATCTCTGGTCCTGGTTTAGTTATAAATTGTTCTTTATTGCCGTGCTTTAATCAGAATAAATCCTCAAGACTATTCAACGCCCGGACGCTTTGCTATTGATTTACATGCATTATCCGCGAGACTTCAGCTCCACTGTCCTGCGTGCGCACGGCTCCTGTGGGAGGCCTTCTCTCGCGGCCTCCTGTTTCATACATTCATCTTTAGCCAATGCGAATGCAAGCGGAGAGCCCTTTTCGCAGATGCGATGGCAGATATTTTTGGAGGCTATTTTTCCTTTGGAGCATCTTTTCCCAGTGAGAGCCTATTTATTGAACCCCCATTTAACCATATTTTTCTTATCTCAGTCCCATGAGATAAAAATCTCTTTTTCCAGGAAGACCTGGTCAAGATAGCAGCCATAAAAATGCAATAGAAAAAAGAAAAAAAGTTTAGTGTCAAAGACACACACGCACATTAGTGCGGTAACACCTGTACGAAGTGAATTAATTCAGCACAGACTACGCAGCCTCTGACAATCAGAAACAATTACACTCTGCAATCACAGTACTCGGCACAGGAGATTTAAAAGCACCCGGGGACGCCGATGTCTCCAGTTTCAACCTTTTCTGTAACTTATTCCGCGTTCGGGATGCATAATGAAAATACAGCAGTTACGTTCTCCCCGGGAACAAGCTGATGCATGAGCGCCTATCAATCCAATCCGCTCAGCCGAATTAGGGCGAGGCGCAGGGCATCTTTCTTCACACAGGCTGGAGAGTTCTGGAGAGTTCCGGGAGAGAATCAGACAGGTTACGTTTGAAGAGGCCGCTTCATTTTTTTCTCCACCCAAAAATCAGCACCTATCAAACGAATTGTATCTTTTTCATTAACGGTACGTGACACAATTCTAACCACGATTCAGTTCCTCGTGTGTCCGTGGAGAGGACGGAATGGCTGAGCAGATGCGATGCTACTTGACCCTCTTAGGTTCAATCAAATCCATCCACTCATCTTTAGACGTGTGATTTCGGAGCAAGATTATTACCGAAGATTTTTAATGGCCCAAATCTGAACAGTACAGTGTAAGAAAATGAGTGGTGAGTAGGCACTAGATCAGATGCTTCATATAAAATCCTTGATATTGGGAAAGAGCCACAAGGTGCCCCGGGTGTTTCTGATAATGCTGAATGATTAATGGTGCTTTTGTATCTGTCATGCGGGGTATGTCTTCATATGGGGTATTGATTTGAATATTTAATTTAAAGGAGCCTGTAATCCTGAACAATCACACACCAAAGGGAGCCCATTAAGAGGATATACGAAAGTATGCATTTTATTATTCTACCCAGTTCCAGCGGTGTGGTGTTCACACTACACTTCTGCAAAGGCCACGCAGAAGAAGTGAACTGAGAATTTATTGTTGAAAGTCTATCAAGCCCTTCTTGTCACTCAAAAGAATTGGACTTGAATGGCAGCTCTATATCTCTCAAATGAAAATTTGCCCTGCGAGAATCCAAGGACTTCACTATTCATCATACAGTACGCAAAGAGCAGTTTAAGATGTCACCATCTAGTAAGATAATAAACACATATTGAAGATTTATGTCTGGTACTTAAGTCCAAGCATACAATAAGCCATTCACCTTGAACACCAGCTCTTTTGCCAGAATGGTGACGTACGCTAAAATAATCAGACATTTTTTAAGCAAAACTTGGACTTAATTGTGTCACCAGTGACCCATAATAGAGAGGGATTTTAAATATAATTTATAGATGCAGAAAAGTACACAAGTCACTGCAACCTTCATCCACCTCGAAATCTGGGAAAGTAACATTTCAATCTTTGTAAAAATTGACCCTTTGTCAAACCCTGCCCAATTCCTGCTCTCCTTAGTTACTGTGGCTAATTCAGTCAAGCCAGTTTGATTCCCACACTGAAAATGGATGAACTGTACATGTTAACCTATTCAGACTTAGCTTCATCAGATTACTTATATAAATGGATGAAATGTTGCAGTTTTTTTTGATGCAGGGAAAAAAACCTGTTGAGTCTTTCTTCAAGTGTTCATTGTTCAGGTTTCTAAATGCAACCAAAACATCTAAACTATGCATGCCATGCATCTCAGGAAATAATTTAATGTTGTAATAATAAAAATGCAAAGCTACACACTAATAAAAGTGTCAGGATTTTACAGTATATATTTTATTCAGCTGAATGTAAATGTGTAAAATTAGAGGAGGAGTAGTTTGAAAGAATGAAACAGTCCCATAAAGGAAGAACAATATTTGTTTACAGAGATGATAAAACTGATTTGTGTGTCCCGACAGACTCCTGCAGTCTATTATAATTTTGATTAGAATATCAGCTTGTTATGATATGGATTCCAGTTTATGGGATATTGTTCTATCTTTCCTCAGCTGCATCTGCATGACAAACAAATGTATGTAAATATGTATACATATCTCAAAGAGAACAACATATTCCAGCAAAATATTAAAGGAAGGATCAATGACAATTGCTAGGTGGGCTGTGATGATGAGAATACAATTTTGTCAACAATTAATTAATTATTTCTGTACTGCTATTGCTGGTTTTTCCTATGATTTATTTTGGTACACACATATTCCAACTGTATAACAGTGTTACTGTTTTCTGTTTGTTTATTTGTATTGGAAGTAGTGGCATTTGTAGTTACTGTGGAGGTAGGGCACATTTAAACATAATCCCTTTCAAGCAGAAGCTATAAATCCCATCGCATTGTTCTGTATTTCAGCAGAAGAAGAGTTCCAGGTTAGAAAAGGGGAATGGGGGATTTAAATGTAAGTTTCAGAGCATCAATCCTGGAAGCCAGCCACACAAGGTGACATTTAATTAGCGCGTTTTGTCCGGGGAGAATTGGTTCAGAGTGGGCCTTAAACTCGGCCCTTTTCCATTTGAATCAGCCCAACCTGAAGCACTGGAGATCGCAAGCACCGGGCAAACCAGATGCGGGAGTACACCATCCTGTCCATACGCAACATCAATCATTCAACCGCCATCTGCCGTCAGTCCGGCCAGAAAACAGCTATTCCGCTCCGAGCAGAATGACGGATATATTTCAAAGAAAAGCACAGACGTAACAATTTCTGCCATGTTGTATATGGTTCTCATCCATCAATTAGGACCTTTCCAATAAACGGGAGACGGACGGGGCAGAATAGTATTACTGGAGGGGAGATGGACTGTCATCTCTCCGACGTTTCCGTGAGAATGCCGCGGATTCGGAGTGAGAATAATGAGACCGGCGGGCTGTTTATTTCTTATAAGCATTTGCTTGTTTCAGCAACAACGGGGAAAATCTGTGCAAGATGATTATCATTTCAGCTAATGGAGACCGAGGTTTTCTGTTTAAGAGAAAACAATTCACTGTCTCCAGCCGAGAGAACAGAGGGAGAAATGTCTTGTTCGGCTTTTGGAACAGCATTGCAATGCCTTCCTGTTACGAATACCGTCATACTCCAGGGCCCGCGCAACTGAAGAAAATAAATAAATAAATGATGTTTTCTGAAAAATTACTTGATGACTAATTTCCCAAAAAAGCTCAATAAAAATACAATATTTTGTATTCACCTATTTTCTCATTTCTTCTGGATCCACTTAATAGAATATAAATTAAAGTCAAACAGCATGAATGACAATCACACCAGAGTTGCACCTTTTCTAATGCAAACTTAAAATGATGAGCGAGACATTGAGTTATGGAAAAGAGCCCTGTGCTTCAGATTGATTTGGCTTGCAGTTATCCCACAGTATTAAATATGCATGAATGAATTTACCGCGCTGATATTGGGGATATAAGCCACATTAATAAATTAATCTGCCAGGCTGTTTTTGGAGATATAAACGGAAGGGGAGGAGTACTGTGAATGTGTCCTTGACAGCAGTAGCGCTGATAACGTTGGTTATATTCAGTAAACTCACGTCAAACAAACTTGTCAAAACGGATAAAACAGAACGGGGGCATTACAAGACCTGCGCACTTTGCTTGTTATTACATATTAAGTAAGCAGTGTGCTTTCGCTAAAAGGCTAAAGTTGAATGGTAAAGTTAGACCATTCAACGCTAATGCACTGGCCACCACAGCATTTACAGTAGAGTACAGCATGTTCAGAGCATTCAAAATCAATAAACTATATAAACGATTGATTGATATGTTAATTCAGCATAGCACTCTATAATAAAACATGGATGTAAAAATGAGTATTAAAATAAACAATGAACAATGCAAACAGCAATTGAGATGAATATTAATTCATCTTCATGTCACATTTTAGTGACATTGCACAGAGGTGAAATGAACCTTTTCTGTCACTGCCCATGGGAGAAGGTGAAGAATATTCTAGAAGAGATTCATCAGAACATTAGGTAAGCAGGTCATAGCTCAGTTCCCTTCTACACCATGATGCCCATTGCCAGTTCTGCACGACACCTATATGACACACATCTGTACAGACACCTATATGACACACATCTGTACAGACACCTGTATGACACACATCTGTACAGAATAACCAACAAGCACTGACAAATTGGGATTAAAAATTCAACTGAAAAAAAAAAAGCGACTGAAAATATGTCACCTCCTCCTTGGTGGTCTTTTATAATCACAGTTATTTTGTGAACCTGTTTTTTATGATGAATTGACAGTGTGTTACTGTGTTCAGCTCAAGCTATTTTATAGAAACCTGGCAGATTATGACTAAACCACAGGCAACACAACCCTTGTCCGAGGGTAGGGACCTGTCGTGCTTATAAAACTTGTTTAAGCGAACACTCCTCAGTGACAGTATCAGGTTCTTTCTGAAAATGAGAACATTGACTACAGTTGTGACTGGCCATGGTTTGAGGACAATGGGTTGAATCAGAGAGGGCACATATTTTGGGATTATAAAGGACAGGTGTTGCCTATTGAAACACGAAGGCCATGTGTGTAAGGCCATGGCAATTCTGTAACCCACACAGTCCAGGTATAAAGCATAAACTATAAAAGTTTCTTCATATACTATGCTGGCTTGTAACCATTGAATCCTGTCAACATTGGTGTCCATTTCAGTTAAATGAGTCAGATTGAAATGGGTGATGTATAGTAACTACTGCTGTTTTACAACTATCATTCTTTTCGCAAAGCAAAAAAAATCATACCCCCCGGCGCTGACCCCAGTGACTGCCTTTAGATGTTTTACATGTAAGAGTTAACTTCATTTCAGCTTGAGGGTCATAGTAAGACCTTGAGTACATTCACAGACTGAAGAAAACCTAGGCAGTGTTCTCTGGGAAGCAAGCCTGACCGAGACCATATCCAATCGAGACTTAACCTATATTCATAAAAGTAAACATACTATATTTGAAGGACGAGCCTTTGAGTTCTTCCTTCTTCCAAAAATTAATAAATAAACGAGAGAAACTGAAAAAGAAAACCGTTTTTTTTTTTTTTTGCCCGTAGGCATTTCTGTGCAGGCTGAGATGCCAGAGCAAAACAGCACGCCAGTCAGCATGTTTCCCCGAGATCGGGATCAATCCGGAGGGCACTGAACTATACACACTTTTAATTGGTTTAATTTGATTGCTAATTGATCAAAAGCGCTGTGTTTAATTGATCGGGTCACTGGGCTTGTTTACGTCAGTGAAGTGCTAGTGCTGCACTCTGGGTGTGGCGTACCGAGCTTCAGTACACACAGAGCGGCTCAAACGCACCCACACAGACCGACTCAAACGCACCACACAGACCGGCTCAAACGCACCACACAGACCGGCTCAAACGCACCCACACAGACCGGCTCAAACGCACCCACACAGACCGACTCAAACGCACCCACACAGACCGACTCAAACGCACCCACACAGACCGACTCAAACGCACCCACACAGACCGACTCAAACGCACCCACACAGACCGGCTCAAACGCACCCACACAGACCGACTCAAACGCACCCACACAGACCGACTCAAACGCACCACACAGACCGACTCAAACGCACCCACACAGACCGACTCAAACGCACCCACACAGACCGGCTCAAACGCACCCACACAGACCGGCTCAAACGCACCCACACAGACCGACTCAAACGCACCACACAGACCGGCTCAAACGCACCACACAGACCGGCTCAAACGCACCCACACAGACCGGCTCAAACGCACCACACAGACCGGCTCAAACGCACCACACAGACCGGCTCAAACGCACCCACACGCCAGCCACGGTTCGCTTGGCTGGCTCACGCAAATATCCCATATTTGCATATTTACACTAACTTAAGGTAGTTTTATTGGTTTTTATAATTTCTCTGAACAATTTAAAATCTTTTTTTCTTTTTTAAAACACACTCAATAACACAAAACAAATCATTTAAACAAACACTTCAACCAAAGGGAACAAAGACATCAAAGTGAATGAAAAACAAATTTTAAGAAAAGGTGATTCAAAAAATGGTGACAAAAACACAAAATTAATATGTAATTCAAAGAAAACAACGGTGGATTAAAACACCAAGAGATAGGAAAAAAGGAAAGTCCATTTCACACTAACTTAAGGGCGTAAGATTGAAAGGACGATGGCTACTGAAAACGCGATGAAAGATCGGGAGGGTTCAAACGGAGACAGTTGACACAACTGGATCTGTGATTCGTCAGTGAGCGCAGGTTCAGGGTTGACTTCCTCAAAAGGAGGCCACAAAGAAAGCGGGAGTCTGGTAAAGCCGGCACGTCCCAGCTGCTGAAATGGCCATGAGTGACAGGTGAACCGGTCAGAGGAAATGTGACATCCCCCAATCAGATTAGACAACACTCCCTGGAGAGGTCTCCCACTCTGGTCCAATAGGAAAGCAGCATGAGCAAGTCTTCACAAAGTTGAATTATGTATATGTCATAGGTCAATGAACGATTCTTCTGATTTTGCACGTTAAGTTTCACATCAGACTCAAATAATAGTAAAGGCATTATGATAACATTCTAATAGGTATAATAGAGATATCTGGGTTTGATTGATTTTTGATGAGGCAATGAAAATCTAAATATTTATACAACATGCCTATGCCACCACTACACCAATAATGGTGGAATGTGTAATACTTGGCTGTACTTAATATTTGATTTGACTCCATTGCAAGCAATCTCCAAGGACTGATTGTTATGATGAAAAGCTACACTCGGTAAGCACTTTTATTATGTATTTATTTGTAAGGGAGCAGGGGCAGGAGACCAAGAGTGACCGGGAAGGGATCACAAAGTTACGATAAATTGGATAATCAGTAAAATTGGCGAGGAATATAAAACAGAAAAACGGGAGAGACTCCCTGGCGAACTACCCACCGAAATAAAACCGTGAAAGTGCAAACTAGCGAAAATCGAAATCCTACTAAGAAAATAACTGAAAAAAGGGAACAAAACTCCCCGGTGATACGCCAACCGAAAATCTGACCTGAAGTATAATGGCCAAGAAAAACAAAACGCGATTTTTGACCGGTGGTCTCGAAAGGGCTAAACCTTAAGCGCCAACTCTGCCACTCGCTCCTCTAAACGGAAGTGGAAACAAGCAACAAAAGATAGAGACGGTTCTCGGGAACGAACCAACCCAAAGGAAAACAATAAGGTCCCTACACTTCTCATCTAATTTCTAGCTGAATGCTTTTCCAAACTAAAAGCAATTCAGTCTTCCAACACCTCTATGCCTCTATGCCTCTATACCTCTATACCTCTGTACCTCTATACCTCTATACCTCTACACCTCTATACCTCTACACCTCTATACCTCTGTACCTCTGTACCTCTGTACCGGCTCTGTGCACGTGTCAAACTGAAACACCAAAGCTCAGAGCAGTGCCAGGAAGAGACTTAAATAGCTCTCCACGCAGCTGACTGCAATCGGCCATGATTACACCCGCATTCCACTTGCGGGAGGTAATTTCTCCTGCTGAACCTGGCCGGCAAGCCCTCTCGAGGTCTAGAGAGGTAAATACTGGGATTTCCAGAAGCGGACAGTGAAAACCATGACATTTATTAGACTTATTTTTAAAACTAATTAAGTATTCTGCTGCTGTAGTCTATCCACTTAGAGTTGTTTTGTGTTGTGTGTTCAGAGATGCTCTTCTGCATACCACTGTTGTAATGCATGGTTATTTGCGTTACTGTCACCTTCTTTTCAGCTTTGTCCAGTCTGGCCATTCTCCTCTGCCCTCTCTCATTAACAACACATTTCTGCCCACAGAACTGCTGCTCACTGGATGTTTTTTGTTTTTTTGCACCATTCTCTACTAAATCCCTGAAAATCAGCAGTTTCCCAGATACTCAAACCACCCCGTCTGCCACAAACAATCAATCCACAGTCAAAGTCACATTTCTTCCCAATTCTGACATTTGGACTGAAAAACAGCTGAACCTCTTGACTACGTCTGCATGTTCTTTTACATTTAGTTGCTGCCACATGATTGTTTTAGCTGGACCTGTACACCAGCTTGTTAATGATTAGATATTTGCATTAACAAGCTGATATACAGATCTGGCTAATAAAGTGATCACTGGGTGTATATTCCATTAATCATTTTCTTGAATGGCACATCAAAAGCAAGGGCATTCATTCTTACTACATGGCATTCTTTGAGCTGTAGATGAAGTGTTTTTATTTTAAGTTCACGGTTGCCAGCATACGGAAAATAGCAGACAGTAGATAGTAAACACGGATACACAGAGCAGCATGTGCCAGCGTGAGTGATTTTAGTCCTGCGCTGGAATTGCTTATCTTAATGCTACAGTTCCTCCTCCCTGGTGAGTAGGCCTCGCTTTTCAGCAGCATGAGGGAGGAGAGTCGGTCCCTGAATGTCCCAGCATCCCTCCCCGTCACCCGTATTTCTGCATCCCCGCCTTTCAAGGCATGTGTGTGTTTGTGCGTGTGTGTGTGTGTGTGTGTGTGTGCATGCGCGCATGTGTGTGTCTGTGCGCATCTGTGTGTGCGTGTGTGTGTGTGTGTGTGTGTGCACATGTGTGTGCATGTGTATGTGTGTGTGTGTGTTGTGTGTGTGTGTGTGTGCGCATGTGTATGTGTGTGTGTGTGCATGTGTATGTGTGTATGCATGTGTGTGCGTGTTTGTGTGTGTGCGTGTGTACGTATGTGTGCATGTGTGTGTGTGTGCATGTGTAAGTGCATGTGTGCGTGTTTGTGTGTGTGTGTGTATGTGTGCGTGAGAGTGTGTGTGTGTGCGCATGTGTGTGCACGTGTGTCTGCGATTGTGTGTGTGAGTGTGTGTGTGTGTGTGTGTGTGAGTGTGTGTGAGTGTGTGTGTGAGAGTGTGTGTGTGTGTGAGTGTGTGTGTGTGAGAGTGTGTGTGTGCGCGTGTGTGTGTGTGTGCGCGCGAGTGTGTGTGCGCGTGTGAGTGTGTGTGTGTGAGAGTGTGTGTGTGTGAGTGTGTGTGTGTGAGTGTGTGTGTGTGTGAGTGTGTGTGTGAGTGTGTGTGCGTGTGTGAGTGTGTGTGTGAGTGTGTGTGTGTGAGTGTGTGTGTGTGTGTGTGAGTGTGTGTGTGTGTGTGTGTGAGAGTGTGTGTGTGTGTGTGTGAGAGTGTGTGTGTGTGTGTGGCCTTGTGTGAAATGAAAGAAATTCTCCTCCGGCCACAGAGCACGCGCGTATTGATCCGTGCCCGACGGTGTCACGCTCCAAGCCAAGAAACCTTTCATGTTACGAGCTGTAATCTCCTCCTGCACCTCCTACTGTAATCTCCTCCTGCACCTCCGCCACTGACCACAAACCTCCCCCCTACCTGCCTCCCCCACCCCCATTCCCCTGTTCTGTTACATGCAGCATTTCATTCTGCCAGGATCCAAGGAGGAGGCTGTTCCTAAAGCATTTCCTTAAGAACAGGAAATCTAATGCAGTCTTCTCCTTTTAAAATGTTAGAGGAAGACAGAGAAAGACCCAGATTCAGTCAACGTCTCTCCATAACTTTGATTGACAAATGCAAGTGACTTTTTGTCTGTCACAAGTTTGACAAGGCTCAGAGATCAAGTCAAACCTGCCATTCTGTCTCTGAAGGGAAAAAAAAATTAAATTGCATTTGTCATATTTAAGTCAAAGCTACAGACAAATTTTGATTGAATCCAGGCGCGCCATACTCACTCTTATGACAAGGACATTTTTGTTTCTCATTATGCTTGACTTTCTTCACTGCAGAGCGCTCCTGTATTCGGTTGTGTAAGTGTCCATGAATGATTTCAACCATTCACACTGAAGCATACAGTACATCTCCTAATAATTCCCACACTTCAAGTGGCTTCATCTCTGTAGGAAACCAGATGAATGTGAACTCAGTGAACTTCTCTTAGTCATATGTAATTGTTCTGTGCTTTGAAACTGGAAAGCCATCTCACGTGACAAGCATTTCGAACCATGACACATCCACATTAATCCTAAAGGTCCTCGTTATCTGGGAACACGTCTGCGACTGTCTGTAAATGCTTAAAAAAATACAAATTGTGACCTGAATATAACCAAAATGTACTGTATACATGGAGAAAGATACACCAGAGCGCTTCAGGGGTACAATAACCATAAACCAAGAACCATAAAAATGAATCCATCCTCAAATACAGCTTTTTGAAACGAGGGAACCAAAGTATATATAGAAAAGAAAAGAAAGGCACTAAAGTGGGGGAGCTGAAAATAAGAACCCGTTAAAGGGACACTGTCACAAAAAGAAATAAAATTTGAGACTGAAAGGATTTGTTCAGGGTCTGTATCATAAAACCGGAGGGCCGCTCATTATACGGCTGTGTCCTTGATACATGGCTCCCCATTTCAGCACTCTCTGGAATAATTGAGATGCCATGACTCAAAATCTGTCAAAACAGCCACACCGCCCTCTTCCTACCGCCATCGGTCTTCCATAAGCCCTGCGCATCCAACAACTGCAACCGTCCAACGACTACACCCCTATAACAACTGCCCTGTCCAACAACTGCCCTGCCCAACAACTTCACCCCTCTAACAACTGCCCTGTCCAACAACTGCCCTGCCCAACAACTTCACCCCTCTAACAACTGCCCTGTCCAACAACTGCCCTGTTTAACATCTGAACCCCTCGAACAACTGCCCTGTCCAACAACTGCCCTGTTTAACAACTTCACCCCTCTAACAACTGCCCTGTCCAACAACTGCCCTGTTTAACAACTTCACCCCTCTAACAACTGTCCTGCCCAACAACTTCAACCCACTAACAACTGCCCTGTCTAACAACTGCCCTGCCAAACAACTTCACCCCTCTAACAACGGCACCTGTCCAACAACTGCACTTGTCCAACAACTGCCCTGTCCAACAACTGCCCTGTCCAACAACTGCCCCATCCAACAACTGCACCCGTCCAACAACTATACCCCTCTAAGAACTGCACCCATCCAACAACTGCCCCATCCAACAACTGCACCCCTCTAACAACTGTACCCGTCCAACATCAACACCCCTCTAACAACTGCACCTGTCCAACAACTACACCCAATGTAATGTAACTACACCCCCCTCACAACTGCCCCCATCCAACAACTACACCCGTCCAACAACTGCCCCATCCAACAACTGTACCCGTCCAATATCAACACCCCTCTCACAACTGCACCTGTCCAACAACTACACCCAATGTAATGTAACTACACCCCTCTCACAACTACACCTGTCCAATAGCTACACCCATCCAACAACTGCAGCCATCCAAAAACTGCCCCCATCTGGCAACTGTCTCAATCCAACAACTGCCCTCATATGACAATTGCCCCCATCCACAACTGACTCATCTGTCAACTGCCCCCATTCAAAAACTGGTCCCGTTAGGTAACTGCCATTCGAATGTAGCATGGCAGGTTTCCGTTCAAACACATACAAATTCATTGTAACAGACATTTAAAGCAGGGGTGCCTAAATCCTTGAACCCCACTGTAATTTTAGCGATTGCTGAATTTGCCAAACTGTTGAAGGAAACGAGTATTGCTTTTAATTACGAGTCAAAGTTAAGGACAGCATTGGGGAGGAGTACCTGATCTACAGTATGCTTTCCTAAAGAATTGAAATCACAAGTACAGTTTCTCATCTCCATTCTCAATTAAACTTATAATTCTCATCTGAATGTTTTTATTTCTTTCCTGCAGATTTATTTAAATGTTTAAAAGCACCTCAGCCAGCTGAGGTATTGTGATTCATACACCAAGTAAATATCACTGTCTTTCGGCGGTGTGTATTCAGTTTAATTGGCGTCTCATGGTCACATGAGGGTTTGAGAGCGATAGAGTGTAGAATAAGGGCAAAGACTGCAGTACTATCTAAGACGTTCAACAGCCACCATCTCCCTTCCTTCAGTCTGAACCTCTTAATGGCACGATATGGCGAGCGTGCAAATACGCATCGCAAATGCGTCTTTTTAATTCATATGGTAATACGACGCTTGGGTTCCGTAACATCCATCAATATGATAATTTTAACATTTTCCCTTTTAATGTCTTTCCACCTGGGCCAGGCGTAGGAATCTGAGCAGAAAAGCACAGCCGTGGAAAATGTTCCTAATTTCAAAAGAAGTGTCCTGCACAGCTCAAAAAGCTCCTACACTCCCCCCCCCCCCTCCCCATGTCTCCTCAGCTCACCCCCTCCCCTGTACCCCAACCCTGAGTACATGAACCTCCATAAAATGAGTTGCTGATGTATCAACTGCAAGACATTCCACTCGATTACTTTAATTTGCTTAGCTTACTATTTCTTTGCTCCCCGAAGGAAATTTGATACCGTCTCTCTCAATTCGGATGAGACCCTGGTGTTTTCTTTTAGCCAGTGCTGCAGGAAGGCTGTGCACCGCCGTACTGCCGGTGCTTATCTCGTCTTAATCAAACTGTGACATGCAGGGAGGGACCGTTCTTCCTGCGTCGGATATGGCATTACACGTGTGTGATTACTGCTGAATAGACCAGGCTAGTTGGAAAGGCTCTTTCTTCCTAAGTGCCTTAGGATGATGCTAGTGATGAGCCACACTAGCATAAGAATGTTAAGAACATCTAATCACAAAAAAAAAAACATACTTAGCTTATGTTCTACGTATTATCTATGTTTGCAAGAGGTTTTTACCCCTAAAACAGTCCCGCGCATCGGATTAAAACCCGCAAACCTCAGTTGCTTCCCATATGTCATACTGCCACCGCAGCGACAGAAGTAAAACCTTGTGAAACAGTAGCGACACATTGCAAAGTCTACAGAGAGAATATTTGGGCGAAATTGACTGCTAAGCCTGACAAAAGCAGACAAATTCTTGGCAATCACGGATGACGAGGAAGTTAAAAATAGTATGTTTTCATGGTGACTCGATGCCAGGGAGAGAGGCTACAGTGGTTAGCAGGTGGCCGTTCCCATCGATGGTAATCTGATTGGGAGTGTAGCATTGACAGAATGGATTCGGAGCCCGACAGGGATGGAAAGTGTGGCCAGGGATTCGCTGCGATTCACAGCAGTGTGGCTGTGACCTGTGCCCGTCTCTGGCACACATCTCCAGCGGGAGGAGGCCGATAAACAGCATGGCAATCACGGGCTTTACTTTCACTGGAACATAAATAGCAGGTATCTTTAACGTACCACATATTTACCCAAGGAGTTAAAAACACTATTTCTCTCCAGTTAGCACAGGCACACACATGCACGCACGCACACACACACACACACACACACACACACACACACACACAGACACACACACACACACATGCATTGTATGCCAACTGCTGAGCCGTGAATCAGGCCAGGGCTAATATTCCAGGCAGAGCAACCTCACACTTAAACCTCACTGATATCCCGGAGAACCGTCACATCCCACAACACCCTGCATCAGCCCCGCCCATCAGGTGCGTCACACTTTATGCCCTTATGACCCCCTTTTTTCGACATTTTTTTAGAAGAAGAAAGTGCTGTTTTTTGCTTTTGTTCCTACTCGGAATTGGGTCACACGCCTCTTCTGATATGTTATACCTCGTGTCATCCCTGAATATTGCTTTTACCCTCCCGCTGAGCCGGCTGGGGTGGTGTGGCACCTGTCTGCGTGTGAGTGAAGGGCTTGCGTAAGCTGGGGATTGCGGTCCCCGTGCTTTCAGCCAGGAATGAGGCGGAGGAGCTGAATGTGTGTCAGGAATTTTCTCACACAACAAAGGGCCCGGTTTATCACCACCTGTAGCATGTGCGAAGCCCTTTAGCGCACGCAAAACTAATAATACGACCAGTGATTGGTACAAAGCAAATACCGTGACCAATTTTTTCATGTTATTGGCTTGCCATGTGCTAAAAGGTTTTAGCAGTGGTTGTGCCGTTACTATGACTGGTTTGAGTGTGATATAATTACCATGGTTGGGAAGAGTAAAATTAAAAGTGTGTGGCAAGGACTTATGCAAAGTAAAACTCAATAATGTGTGGGAGAAAGATTTTCCTGAAGTGCCTCTATACTATAGAGGATTTTCTTGAAATGCCTCTACGTTTGGGATACACTTGTCTGTGTCCCAAGCGTTATGGTAAAAGCCTTCTTCCAGATGCTTTCTGTCTCAGACATACGCAGGCATTATGAGTTCCTTGCCACTGCGAAGCTTCACAAAGCTAAATAAAGAAATAAAGAAATAAATAAAGGGCATGCACTGGCGTAGCCCAGCAGACTAAATATAGCTCAAATTACATCTTTCCTTCTAGCCACATAAACCCCCCACAGTTAATGCCAGCAGCCGAGACTGTGAGGCTGTAACAGAACACCACTGACCCCCCCCGGCCCGACCCCCACCCTCCCGGCAGTATTGGGAGTGCTCTGGCTCCCGGATTGATTGTAAACTGCACCCTCCTCTCTTCATTGATTCCCTTTTCTCTTGTTGGTGAGATTACATCTCTCGCATGTGGCCACATTGATATTTTATTTATTTATACATTTATTTATTTCGAATCTCACACGAGTTTAATACACGGTCCATATTTGTATACGCGAATAGCAGTGACTCTGATAAAGGGTCCGAGGGCCCTTTCATTTCTTAAATCTGGTATTTTCCTTACATATGACATAAAATACTACACTTTTACTTTTCAGGTCCAGGACTACAACAGGACTACTACAACCCCCCCCCCCCCCCAGACCTCAGCCCTCTACAGGCCCAGTTCTCTAACCCTTATACTGCACTGCCACCATGCTTTCTGCCACCCGGCGCACTGCACAGTAATGGTTAGGGCCCTGGGGTGTTGTGCAGGAACAGGTACCAGACTCTGCTAGCTTATCGGTACAACTGACTGTCGTAAATTAAACAGGCAGCCAAGAAGCGGAGAAGTTGCACCTACTGTAACAGGCACTGATTGAAAGTGCTGCGGTGCTATTTTTATAGTATTTCTTCCACAGGCTTCCTTTAGCGCATCTGCTTGTCTCCTGAACACAGCCCTGCCCTATTCAACACAGTCCTGCTGAACACAGCCCTGCCCTGCTGAACACAGCCCTGCCCTGCTGAACACTGCCCTGCCCTGCTGAATGCAGCCCTGCCCTGCTGAACACAGCCCCGCCCTGCTGAACTCAGTCCTGCTGAATGCAGCCCTGCCCTGCTGAACACAGCCCTGCCCTGTTGAACACAGCCCTGCCCTGCTGAACTCAGTCCTGCTGAATGCAGCCCTGCCCTGCTGAACACAGCCCTGCCCTGTTGAACACAGCCCTGCCCTGCTGAACACAGCCCTGCCCTGTTGAACACAGCCCTGCCCTGCTGAACTCAGTCCTGCTGAATGCAGCCCTGCCCTGCTGAACACAGCCCTGCCCTGTTGAACACAGCCCTGCCCTGCTGAACACAGCCCTGCTGAATGCAGCCCTGCTAAATGCAGCCCTGCCCTGCTGAACACAGCCCTGCCCTGCTGAACGCAGCCCTGCTGAACGCAGCCCTGCTGAACACAGCCCTGCCCTGCTGAACGCTGCACTGATGGCCCCTGTCGATAAAGTTAAACACCGGCGCTGTCTCGCTTTACTGCAGAGGGACATGAGTCCCGGCCAGCCTAACAGAGCCCAGGTCTCCCATGTGAGTCCATGTAAACCCAAAACATCTGCAACCAGTCAGAGGGTAGCCGGTTCGTTCCTGCCCTGGGTGTGTCGAAGTGACCCTGAGCAAGACACCTAATCCCCCAATTGCTCCTGACGGGCTGGTTTGTGCCTTGAATGGCAGCCAAACGCTGTTGGTCTGTGAGTGTGTGTGTGCGTGTGTGTGTGAATGAGTGAATGAGTAGCATTGTACAGCACTTTGGATAAAGGTGCTATATAAAAGCAGGCCATTTACACCAATTTTTATTCATCTAGCATTACAAAGTAATGGATAAAATAAATGAGTGCAGTCTATTTTAGTACACTGTACTTCTTAATATTTTTTTCTGGTGGGGGAATGAATCAGCAAGACAAAGTCTCTGTGTATGTGTACTGTGTATGTGGATGGTGTCAAAGTGCTGGCCACTCATTGGTTACCGTTTCCCTTATGACTTTATGCACTGTAGGGTGTAACCATGACCAATCAACAACTGTGTCGTCTGTGCGTAGAAATATCAGAGACAAAAACGTAGACTGCAGAGACGATGCGACGCGCGACCTCCATCGCTAGGGCGAGCTGCTTGAGTCAGCTCACGTGGAGTTAGCCCTTTCACTTCCTGCTGTCGCTGAAGCCTCCATAAAGTTGAAGAACAAAATCAAAGTCTGGGGATTCACATGCTCCTGCCGTATCGTTTCGCCGTAATGTTGACCAGAGAATTGTGTGTCTGTTCTTCTGCTCATAGATGTATAAAGGGGTGCTGCCAGGGAGATTGTGGCCCCTGGAGATTGTGGCCCCTGGAAAGATCTCACATTCGGCCCCAGCACCCCAGTTGAGGGTCCATGTCAGTCAGGGCGCTTGGAAACGTTCTTACTGAAAACTCCTAGGCAATTCCCCTGTGGGTCTTGATTGGCCCTTTCGAAACACAACTATCCAATCGGCGATGTCAAACTGACAAGTGGCTGTCTGTTATCTTCTGTGGCATGCCAGCGGTGAGTTGTGTACAGGGACAGAAGCTCTACCCCGAGACGCTGAATAAAGAAAACATGACCTTTCACAGTTTAGTTGACAATTTGCACAGGATTAGTCGAGCTGAAAGTGTAGGGAAAACACAGAAAGGGCAGCCAAATTATGTTGAATAGCACCAGAAAGGGCTTAGGAGATTTCATACTATTTTCTGATTTCTTAAATAATGGAGTATAGTAGTTGGATTCTTTTTTTTATTTTTTTATTAAAAAAGAAAATTATTGATAACACCTTTGAAAAACAGGGAGAACTTAAAGGATGCAAGTTATGACCTTTAATCTGAAATGGCAAACTCATCCCTTTGTGAAGTAATTACTGTAGTTTAAGCTCTCTGGGCTATTTGCCTTTAGAGACTGCACACATTGTAGTGTTTGTACAATTTTATTTTTTTAAACTCACATACTGTATATAATTTCACCGTGAGTGCGCCACACAGTGTGACTTAACATCCACGCGTTCACATTAATCACTGCCAACTTTTGGTGCAATGACAATAGTGTGGCACAGGTGGTCAACGCGGAACACCATCCACTTATAGAAAGAAAATAGTTACAGTGCTCAAGAGTTCAAGCCACCCATTTATTGTTATTATTATTATTATTATTATTATTATTAGTATGATGATTATGATGATGATGATGATTATTATTATTATTATTATTATTATTATTATTATTATTATTATTATTATTTATTTGAATAAAGGCAAACACAAAGGCAAAATAATTTCTTTAGCAAAAAATTGGCTCTCTAAGCAAAGATACTGCCATGACAAATCCTTGGACATTCATTGGTTGAGAGGATAATCCAATAATAAACATTTTATTTTAACTGGAAGGGAGGTGACCGAGGTGAGACTGCTCTGATAGGTCTCACACATTTGGAAGTAAAACACTGTAATTGTCCTTGAAAACGCATTATGTTGCAGAACTGACACAATGTTATAAGTGCTGACATACGGTGTTTCCTAATATTGTTTAATAACCTAATATAATTTAAGATGACAATGTCATCATTATATAACATTTCACTCTGTGTGCTTGTCCTTGTGTCTTTGATTTCCGGCAGATCACGTCCCCTACTTGAATATGGTGTTACGTCCATAGTGACCAAGTAGGGCAAAATTCAGAAGTGACATAAATGTTCCGTAATACGGAAATTTTGCTGACTACATGTCAATTATGGTCACTCAGACCGAATGCTGAATTGCATTTTTGTAGCAGACAGGGTTATTGTGCAATGCAAAGCCGCAAATATATTGTCAAATATACTAGAGGGAGAGGTCACTGACCTGACTGTACAGCACCAACAGCCAAACCAGCCAGAAGACTGAATTTAATTAATCAATTAATTATTAATTAGCCAGTTCACCCGGGGGTGGTTAGAAAGCAAGCAGTACTGCAAATATATTCAGGAAACCAGTAGCCCTCTACTCTTTGCAATAATGTGCTTTAATGACAGTGAGTCAATACCGCAGTTTAACATCGTAAGGGAAAGATGCTTAACTCTTTAACGACAGGGCCCTGGGCCTAGCTCTTAGACCTTTGTCGCCTGTTTTTTTCCATGACTACACCCCAATCCATAGCACCAACCAGGCACAACCCCATTTAAATTCAACAGGCAGTCAACGGCTGCCAATGTCATATACACGATAGTTATTCAAGCGTACTGCCTCGGATAGGAACATCAGAAATGTTCCATGTACAATTTTAATACCCCGTCGTCCACCTACCTCTCTAGTTTCTACGGTTACCCCACGCACAGAGAGCCTTTAACAACATTAACATGGTTAGTATTCTAGTATAGAAATACAATCTAAAAAGTATTGATGATGCTTCATGTCACAATTCTAAATGTTTGTTGTCGTAGCCTATTGTTTGCATAGATATTAATTAATAATCACGTTCAAAAAAATAAATGTAGTGTATATTGGGAAACACCAGGTTTCATTCGCCTTAAAGTGACTGAGAAGCACAACATCTTGACACCAGTATACTTTTAGAAAAACCTGCCAGGTAATAGAGCCTGAAACACAGAGAGTAAAAGATTGTTAAGAGGCTGAGTGGGCTTTCTCATTTGCATATGTCAGGCGGGTTTTCACCTTGGTCAGTCTTGCCCTTGATGCTGAAAGATGTATTTACGGATAAGGAGACGCGGCAAACAAACAAACAAAAACGGGAAGAAAGATTTAATCATCCCTGGAAAACACAGTGACCTTTTTAAAGAATCTAAAGAGAGTGAGGCGCAATGGTGAAACTCTCTAATGGATTAACCAGACAAAATCAATTTACAAACATACCTGTTGCAAAAGACATCAAGATGTTAGCTACACAGCTTTTGTCCAATCACAATTCAGAGCATTTTTAACCAATGGCCTCTATATCAGCAGATATTGCAGCATTGCTCTACACTGTAAATGTTGCTGGGGATGTCATCCATTATCCGTTTGTGTCCGACTGCTCAAAGATAACACAGTGACTTTCTGACTTCCAACATACAGACTGGCAGGTTATTCATTGAATTAACTGTGGCTATGAGTTCTAGTTTTACTCTCTACTCTTCTTTACTTCAGTTTAATGAAACATTGCCAAATCCAAATGCCACATCTTAATCTGGCAAATTGACAGAAAACACAGTGCTTTGAAGTCATCCTTTTTTAAATTACGTTGATGAAAGATGCACATTGTACCTGTGGTTACATTTTACTCATAACAATTTTTGCACATTTAACATAATTGTGTTAATGAAAAAATATCTACAGTATATTAAAACATGACAAAAAATTTAAGTAATGGCTTGCCTACTAACAAGGAATAATCTGACAATCTGCAAGAAAGCATTTCATTCATTTTCAGATAATGATACATATTTTAATAGATTCAATGTTAAATATTAACACACCACATATTTGCAATGGATCCATCTCCTCACATGAATAAATTGTACCCCTTTATTCATAATAAGTACCCTGAAATTCACTGAAATCACTATCATTGTGCTGTTCTACTAAGAATAAAAAAAATGTTTTGACAAATGCCTTTACTAGTTAACAACCTCGCCACAAATATAATTTTCCTAATTGTGGTTGTTACTGCATTACTCCAGTTAGCATCACATGCTTTCTGCAACCCTCAATTGAAGATTTGCTTTTATTATGTCATATCCTCCTAAAACCTGGCAATTAGATTTTGTCCCCTGTAGGGGAAATAAGTCTCTAGTCTTAATCTCAACTAAATACTGCACTATGCTGAAACCTACTGTAAAGGGGGAA
Organism: Conger conger; assembly: GCF_963514075.1. NCBI lineage: Eukaryota > Metazoa > Chordata > Actinopteri > Anguilliformes > Congridae > Conger > Conger conger. The sequence continues at coordinate 8,007,839 of NC_083765.1, forward strand.
TTCAATAAAATAAAAATAATATTTTTGAAACTATTTTCACTGCCATATTTTTTGCAACACTTGCCACTCTCAGCCCTGCCTACGTGGGTCTGATATGGTGGACTGCAGGAAGTAGAAATGGAGTAACCTGGCTACTGCAGGGCCAAAGCCTTGATTTCTCATAGTTATTCTGCTGCAAAGCACTATCACTGAGCCAAAACAGTAGTTATGCAATGTCATAATGTCGCTGTTTAAACCCAGGAAGAACAGGAATGATTAGTAGATTGGCCAGTTAATTTAAATACACTGGATGGGCACACATAGATGTGTACACACTTTGGGCCAGATATTAGGAAGGTTAGTGTTCATTGTGTGGAATAGTTTGCCAGGACATTTAGTGGAGGCCGAAACACTCAGGGTTTTCAAGACCAAGCTTAATACGGCGCTAGATACTATTGAGCTTTTAGGCAAACTAAGCAGTAGGTACAGTTTGGGGGTAGGAAAAGCGAGCATTGCTGGACTGAATGGCCTGTTCATTGAATCGCAATTACCTTATATTATGTAATGTTATTAATCAATATTTTTGGAAATCTATGAGCAAAATTATGTGTGATCGGAACTGAACTAGCAATGTCTGCAGCGTTTATCAAACACGTGTAGACAGCTTTTTTAGTTTGCACTTCTGTATGTTGATAAATACAAAGTAATCACACAAAAGTGTGCTCACAGAATATGTGATTAGTATATTTCATGTCCCTAAAATACCATATAAGGAGCTTGGAATTTCGACTATTTAAAGACAAAAAAAAAGACTAAAGAAAAAAGCTTCTCTGAAGCAAGTTAATGGAAGTAGAAGCCAAAAACATTTATTAATAAAAAACATTTTATTATGCAGTGTAAGCAGTGGATTGTCAGAGCTGGGAAAGACTAAAGCCTGGCGAGATATAGCCCAGCTGTTGTAAACTCTTTCTCAGGTAACACGCACTATGCAACAGGTAAAAAGAAAATGGTTTG